>NW_010099843.1:295-10086 GCF_000699245.1 Pterocles gutturalis | reverse complement strand
CCAGAAATATTTCCTGCTGCTGCACACCCCAAAGCCCATCAGGATGAAGGCTGAGCTCCTTTCCACTAACCCCATCCCTCCCAGTGCTGGGGGACACATCCACACGCCATCAGCTCCTCCGGACACCAGGAGCTGGGGTCAGGACCCCGCTGGCAAAGGCGGCGCTGGAGGGAGATGCTGCAGGTGGGGAGTTACAGGCTCAAAGAGCAGCTCCAGCACCAGCTCGTCTTTGGAAACAAGATTCCTTCAGTCTGAAGGTCACTGGGAGAGGAGTTTTGTGACTCCTTTCTGCGCCTTTGCCCCTCTTCCATTGCCAAAGCAGGTCCCACCACCCGCTGCCATGCCCTGGGCTCAGCCTGTGGTGGGTACCTGGGTACATGTGTGTCACTCAGGGTGGAAAATCACAGCAAGGTAACACAGGAGTGACAAGAATGAGCTAATGGCAACCAAGATGACCAGGGGATGGGAGAGAAGATGAGGTTGCCTGAAGGTAATCTAGGGTGCTAAACATGAGACTACCTTTTATGAATCAATCATGGGCACACCAGTCACGTAACTAAAAATTGACCATTACACAAGTGATGTGCAACTTCTTCTTTGTTGTAACCTCTCTAAAAGCCTGCAACTTCTCCAAAGAGGTGTGCTACTTTCTGCGAATCCCCCAGCACCCCTTTCTGCACAGAACTGCATTAAAGGCTGGGCCCCCTTTGCTCCCAGGTAAAGCAGCCAGGCACCCATGGGTGCAGCCCAGCACCTGCACAGCCTTGAGATCCAGGGTACCATCCCCTGTCCTCGGATACAGGCTCTGGACCACTCCGAATCGGATCTACCCAATGCAGGGAAAGGCTCCGGAGCGCCCGGCCCCCCAGCCCTCCCCACCCCCCTTGCGCAGCTCCTCGCCTGCGTTCGCTCTTGCTGTGCCTGTGTGTGGGTGTATTTGGAAACGAGATCTTTCCAGCTGAACTGCAAAATGAAATGCAGGGATCACAACTCCTCGAATAGCTTCAGCGCATACACACATGCCCCGCCCCCCCCCCCAACTTCCCACCTCCCCCCCACACCAAACCCGAGCAAAAAGTAAAAAAAAACCAAAAAACCAAAAAAAACACCACATCACCAGAGGTGGAAAAATCAAGGTGTTCGACAGATGAAAGGAGGGGATTTGGGGGAGGGGAGGAGACGCAGCAAAGTGCTTTCGGTGCATCCTTTTGTCCCCCAATTCACCATCAGATTCACAGCTTGACCGTCACTTGCCCAACCCTCCGTGCTCCCGGAGCCGAGCCGGCGCAGCTCCATGGGGCTACGGGAAAAGAGAAAACAAAACCCAGCAGCAAGCCAAGCCCAAAACCCAGCTGCGAGATGTGAACATCCGCTGCTGGAGGAGCCAGAGCCCATTTACTGACACGAGGGAAGACAAGTCCCCACCCTTGCTGCGGGTGCCCGGCGCTGCCCTCGGGCTCCTCCGCTGTTTCCCAGCCTCGTAAAAACCAGGATTCCCCTGTGCCACTGCTGTGAGCGGTTTCTGAAGAAGAAGGGGCTTCGATTTGCCCACGGCGGGGGAAAAGGCTCCCACGGGAGCTGCATGGAGAGAGGCAGAGCCTGGGGAAGGGGCTGCGGTAGGGGATGGGACGTGCTCCATCCTAAGGGATGGGCTGGTGGGGTAAAACAAAAGCATCCCAACAAATATCCTCACTGTTGCACCAGGGAAGGGGATGCACGAGCGCCCAGAGCAATGGGCAAGGGGCTGGGGGGGTCTCAAAGCATCACTTGCCTGACCCGGGGGCTGCTCCACTAATGTGGGCTGTGCTGGTGAAGGGGGTCAGCACTGCCATAAAGACAATCACGCAGACAGCGAGATGTCCCCTAAGCAAACCAGAGCCTGAGATGCAGGAAGGAAATGTTCGCCTTAGCTGGAGGAAGGACTGCAGCAGGTCAGCAGCCCAGGGGGGTCCCAGCACCGGCCCCATGAGGGGACCAGGACAGGTCATTCCAGCCCCCCCCATCACCAAACCACGAGTTTCCCAAGCTGTCAACCCTACAGGCACCCACACACGCGTGGGTACAACAGGTCCAGGACACCAAGAAGCTCCCCCACCCAGGCACGGGGCACGCTGAGCTCTGCAATGCCCCGTGCCAGCCCCACGTGGCTTGGCCAGGGTCAGCATCGCCTCTGCTGGGTCACACAGACCAGAGCATCCACACGGCATCAAGGGCTAGAAGGGAGCTGAGACCCCCCAGCTCATCTCACTGAGGCATCCTAACCCCCCAAACCACTGCCTCTGGGGGACAAAATCCTGGGCACAGGGAGAAGGGGAGTGGAGAAGAGGGGCTGCGGTCAGCTGTGATCTGACCCAACTCCAGACCCATGGAGCTTCCCTGGAGCTTCTCCCCGGGTCCGATCAGCTCTGTACCCTCCAGCACCGAGCCGGCCGGGGGATGACAAACAGTAAAGCAATTTATGTGAGGCAGAGGCCTTCAAGATTTATGCCGTACGCTCACAGGGAAGTGCAAACGCATTCCCCTCTGCACATGGCTGGGTCCTCCGTCAGGGGAATTTGGATTTTTGACCCCAGAAGTCAGGATGAGTCTCTGAAGGAGCATCAGAGACAGACCTGCGCTGTGACCCTGAGCAGATTATGGTCTCAGGGGTATATCCCGAGACATATTTATGGCCCTCCAAAGCAAGATAAGTCAATAACCACATACAGTAGCAGTTCCCAGTCAGATATTAATTTAATTCCTCTCCTCCCTGTCTGCCCAAATAAGCATTCATTCACCGGAGCATCAGGGCCCCGTTATTTATCATTCTTCCCAGGGTTTCTGTTTTCTCCAGTTAAGGCAGAATCGCTACAGCCAGGCTACCTAGACACCATGGATCCCAAATTAAAGACACTCTACATCCGATACAGGGGCTGCCAGCCCAGACCCGGGCGGAGGTTTCACACCATTAGCAGCTAACGCCGATGCGGAGGAAGCTGGTTAAAGTGCAGCCCATCAAATGCACTTGAAAGCCTTATTTAACCCGCAGCAGAAGGAACATTTTATTCCTACGGACTCTAGGGCTGAGCGGGAACAGAGACATTTGCTCCCTTCCGCAGGATCCAGCCCCCCTTCCCCCCCAAAGGCATCGCTCCCCATCACCCCCCGCAGCCGGATTCCTCCCAAGTCTGGTCTCACCCCAGAGCTAAAAATGAACCTTATTCATCATTAACATCTATATTTGCATAGCGTGGCTGGCAGCTTAACGCTAAAAAAATGTTTTTGGCAGAGGGAGTCGCAGGCACGGGGTGAACCCTGCCCTCCAAAAGGGAGCTTCAGCCCCGCCATGGGTTAACGAGCGCTTTCTAATTGAATTAACAAATCATTAACAAGTCCTGTTGCCATCTGGGCAGGGGAGGGCTCAGCCTGGGGCTGCCCTGGCCACCAGCATCTCTGCAGCACAGAGGCAGTCAGTAACACCGTAGGAGTGAGTGCTAAACCTGACCTGATTTAGTTCTGAATCACAGGAAATCCTGAAGGCATAAACCCCCCCGGGGCTGCCGAGGTGGGTGAATCCCCGCGAATCCCCTCGCCCAGCTCCGTGTCACTGGCTGCGGGTTCGCCTCCAGCCCCGGGGGTCAGGGAGCATCTCGAGGCTGGTTCAGGGATGCACCAGGGGAAACCTCTTGGAAGAGACCCAAATGAGAGATGAATAGAAGGATGCTTTGCATCAGGAAGCCTGTAACTGTGGGGCTAGTGTCTGGATTACAGTAAATAAATCCCTTTTTTTATAAGCTTGTCTGTGCCAAGCTCCCAGCTCTCACCCATCACCTGCTTTAGCATTTTGTTCCCATTTTGAACCCCCTCCTGCCCTCACCTGAGGTTTCACATCCTGGCAGAGGGAGATAGAATGCAGGGAGGACACGAGCCACAAAAAAAGAAAAAAAAGAGAAAAATAAAATAAAAAACCACCAAAAACCAGCTAGTCCCTTCCGCCTAGGAAACACGTTAAAAATCTCAACCAAAACCATGTTTCAGGCACTGGAACCAAACCAATAGACAATTTCCATCCACTTGTGACTAACCGGTGAACTTCTGAGGGCTGAGTCACGGACACGTCCCAGTCCCACACACGTGTGTGCGTCCCCGGCTCGGGGCTCACGCCGGGACCGGGGCGGCCGTGCTGCACCTTGGGCACACGATGCTGCTCCTGGCACCCCGACAGCCCGCTTCCCGTAAGGCAGTAACCAGCACCGTGGCAGTCACCACGGAGATCGAGCCTGAAAGTTTCTCTCAGCAAATATTCAGGCTGAAGTGTGTGCTTTTTCCATCTGCTCCAAGCGTCTTTGCTGGGGCTTTGGTAGGAAGCAGATGTGAGAGCATCCCAAAGCACGATCGCTCGTTACTCACTCCGTTATATAAAACCATGAGAATTTCCTTTTATTTTTTCTCTCCCCCTTTTCTTAGCACCAGGCCAGACTCCTGGATGAGAGGCCAAGGCTGGCAAAAGCCAAAGCCAAATGAACCCAGGTTGAGGGAAACCTCCGCGTGCATCACCAACCGGAGGGAATATTTCACATCTAGGTCGCTTAGCTGAGAGCCAAGGCGCCGGGGAAGGGAAAGCCACGATCTGACCTCGTCACAAACCCAGAAACACTTAGGCCTCCTAATTAACGAGGAAATTCAACCCCCTCCAAACCTCAGTGAAGCTTCAAAGCCGTCCCAACCTGACTCCGGATGCTCTGTCCCCGGTTCCCCACGGACGGTCCCGCTCCCCCGGACCCTCCTCCCCATCCGCAGCAGCCAGCAAAGCTGCCGGGGGAAAGGCTCCCCGGGGCTCCTCTTCCAAGGGAAAATAATTTCACGATCCAAATGAAAAAGCCATCAGGAAGCTTCACTTTGGCCAAAGGTTTTGCTCCCTTCCAGCAAAACAGTAGAAAAAGGAAAGGAAAGCTGAGAGAGACCTGGGCAAAACTTGGTCTTTTCTGCACAGAAAAAAAAGTGAAAAAGAGTTTAAAGTAAAAAATGGGAAAGAAGCCTTTTTCAGCACGACGCCAAAACATCTGCAGGGGGCATGGGGGGGGAGAAGAAAGCAGAAAGTTTTCTATGCATCATAAAATCCTGGGTATTTCCAGACCGGCTCCAACACCCAGTGCTACTTACGGGGGAGAGAGGCAAAAACCCACCCGAGCCGGGAACAGCGCATCTGCACGGCCCAGCCGGGAGACACGTCGGCCCCATGGATGAGCGGCGGCTGGGGTGGTCCGGCCCCATCCCAAATTACCAGCCGCCTGACCCCCCCGGTCCTGGGTGCAAAGGGCTGGGGACAAGGCTGCGGTCCCCTCCCAGCCAAGGCTCCTGGCCCCAGATGAAAAGCAGGTCCCTGGAGATGGTCCCCGCCACCCCACCTGGGAGCCCTCGTTCCAGATTTCCTACAAGGAGCCAGAGCAGAGCTGTCCCCGAGCGGAGCAGGGTCCCCAGGCAGGCCGGGAACCCGCTTCAAAATGCCAGCCTATGATTTTTAAATGAGAAAAAGCTGCGCTGTACTCCAGCGCTTGGATAAACTCCTACACAAACTTCCAGATGTGACACAACAGCCTGGAAGAGGGAATTCGCACAAGAATCTCCTTAAAAAACACACACACACAAGCAGGGAGCAAAGGAAGCGCCCGGCTGCCGGCACAGCCAGGCGATGGATGGGGACAGGGATCCCCGGCGAGATGCAGTGTGGTACCCAGACTGGGATCAACTGGCTCCCGGCTCTGTTGGGGAGGCAGCAATGTGGGATGCTTGCCGCTGTGCCCAGCTCCGGGAGGTGAATCCCACCCATCGCTCCCACCGAGCTCGCTCCTGAAGGGTTTGTGAACTGCAGGGAAGAGGGTCTGCAGCTATCTGTCCCCTCGGAGGAGGGAAATAACTATCCCACCCCTGTGCTGGCCATGATAAAAAGGTGATGGGTCCTGTTTCCCCCCCAGACCCTCCGACTGGTGTGAGCCCAGGGATGTGCCGGCACCTGCCCCGGGGAGCAGCAGGATGCTCCAGCCCGGCCGAGGGGCTGCAGGAGCACCCCCAGCCCAGCGTCAGCCAGGCCACTCATGCTTCTCATATCCCCCCTGGGAGCCAGGGAAACGGCACAGAGCTGGCAGAGGGTCAGATATAGCAGGAGCATTCCCGGAGGAACAGTCCAGCAAACCGGATCATGGTGGAGAAAAGTTCAGGTGCCCTGGGACCGAACACGTGCAGGTGAAGCAAATGGATTCCAACTCCTTTGCAGCGCTTTTAATGAAAACAAGATCCCTTTCAGGTCCAGCCTCTAAAAACAAAGCTTTTTTCTTTGTTAAACCCAAAAGTGATGTTGGAACGGATGCACTGAACTTTAAAGGACACTAGGCACATTCTCCCCTCAAAACACACCCTTTTGACCACAAAACAAATCATATTTTTAACCCTGCTACAGCTGAACCCTTCAAGCAGCAGCACACTCAGTGCCCAGCTCTCCCCACGAGCTGGCACAGCCAAGGAGGGGACAAGGACCCTGCTGACCCACTGCCCACGGCAAGGAGCACTTTGGGAGCCCAAACCACAGCTCTGCTCTGCAGGTTCAGTTCTCATCCCCACCACACAGGAGGCTCCTTGCTCCGGTGCGGTCAGACACACAGACAGCTTCCCAGGAC
The DNA here is from genome assembly GCF_000699245.1 of Pterocles gutturalis. Classification (NCBI taxonomy): domain Eukaryota; kingdom Metazoa; phylum Chordata; class Aves; order Pterocliformes; family Pteroclidae; genus Pterocles; species Pterocles gutturalis. The sequence goes on along the minus strand of NW_010099843.1, from coordinate 3,433 downwards.
GGAGCCGTTGGTCATCCACCTCTCGCTAACGGGAAGGGAACGGAGCCAAGTGAGGTGGCTGCTGGAAGAGCCCTCTGGGATTTATCGCAGACCTAAGGCAGGGCTGGTTGCTGTACCCAGATCGAGATGCATTTCCTTCCTAAAGCCATTTTCGACAAACAAATCCTGGGGACCATGCACCAGCGTGGCCAGGTGAGGCAGGAGCACTCCTCCCAGTGCCACCCAAACCTCCCCTCCCCAGCGAGGGAACCAGGAGGAAAAGGTGGAATTTCAACCCCTTTGGGGGGCTTCTCCCCAGAACAGCACCTTTCAGCAGCTTTTGGCAGCCCCCCCGTTGCTGGCGTGCTGCTCTCCACGCAGCAGCTCTGCAGGCAGACCGGGCGCGGGGGAAGAGGCCGGTTTCAGTACTACAATAGAGATCACAGGCCCTTTCAGCTACACCGGTATTTTCCTATTCAGAGCTCTTAACACCACGCAGCAGCATCCTCCCCGCTTTCTCCATTCCCACTCTTCAATCACTCCGCAACTCTCACGAAATCGCCTCATTCCTTGTCTCTGATCAGAGGAGCAGCCTGCCACATCCCCTGCTACAGCCTTTCATCCTCCCAGCCTTCACGGTGCTTTTATTTTATAAGTGAAAGTCAAGTAACCAGCTTGCCTCCTCTTTTCTCCCCCCCAGAGACGCCTGCTTCTCCTCTTGCCAGGACACGCTGCCTGTCATCACAGCCCTTCCCAGCCCCAAGCCCGTGGGTCCAGCACCGTGACCATTAGACATGTCCCACCCATGTCCTTACTCCGTCCCTTTTGACCTGAGCAGTCCTCACCCAGGGCAGACCCTTTCACCCCCCAGCCACTGGCAACAGGCGGGTGGGAAACCCACCTCGTCCCACCCCCGGTCCTCACAGCATCCAGAGAGTTTTTTGCTCAAAGACCATGATGGAGTGGAGGGGGCTTAGCAAGACTGATATGGTTTTAGGGTTAAAACCCCAAGATTTCAGGCTCTGGAGTATTTCTGGATCAGGACAAGCTTTGTGACCTCCTTCTAGCCCTAAGGGAGCAGAAGAGCAGGAGAGCAGCACAGGTCCCCCCAGCTCTGCTCCAGACAGCAAGGGAGAAACCTCCCTGGCCCAGGCAGAGGATGCTCTGAACAGAAACACAGTAGAAAAGCCCGACAAACCACCTTGACGGGACTCTGCATCCTTGCTGGACACTCAGCACATCAACCATCACCCTCTCCCTCACCCAGCATCCCGGCCTCACCTACCACAGGCACAGAACCTGCCTGGACAGGGATGGGGAGCAGCATCCCAGGAGCTCCAGCTGTACCCTGGGGGCACAAGCTGCCCTTCCCGGGGCAAGTGAGGGAATCGCAGGTGCAGGAGCAGCTCCAGCACCTCCTCCCAATACCGTGTCAACAGCAAAGTTTATCAGCCAGATTAGAGCATTGCAAAAACACCTTGCCAAGCCACAAAGCTGTGCATGTCCATGGGCATGGCTCAAACGAGAGCCCTCCCACCCAATTTCAGCACAGCCAGCCAGCCTCACCAGCAGAAAGGTAAGAGCCACCCAAGAGAGAGGCAAGAGCCCCCCAAGAGAGAGGCAGAAGCCAGCAAAAGCCAAAAACCCCTCGGGGCTGGGGCAGGATTCAGCAGCCACGTGAGCCCAAGCGCTTTCACTTGTCTCCAGGGCAGCTGGCGGCAACAAAGACTTTCCAGCAACGTGATTATACGGGTTTAGCACCAGGGCACAATTCCTATAAGATGACAGCCTGAGAAGGGCCACTTTCCTGGCCCACCACACCGAAGGAAAAAAATAAAAGTAATAAATATAAACAAGCAATGGGCTCAGCTCTGGCTCTCAGGCTGCACAGAGCCGAAGGGATGAGAGAGACGCTGCTCTGCTGAATGGCCCAGGAGCAATGGGACGCAGTGTGGGTGTTTGTGCTGGTTTTAAACAAACTCCCCCAATTCTGGGTCAGTGACCCTGAAAACAAACAGCCGCATCCAGACACAAGACTCAGAGACCCGCAGCATCATCCCCTGTGGCCCCCAGCAAGCGCCTTTCTCTATCAGTAATGAGGAAAAAATTATCAACGGGGAAAATCCCAGCTTGCAGGGCTGCACCTAAAGCTCATCCCCTGCTCACAGCAGTGCTTGCAGGTGCCCACAATACCACTGATTTTCCAAGGACAAAAGTTAATCTCCTTGTATCTGCAGCCACAGCGGAGAAAATGCATTTCAAGCCATTACTGGGGTGGGGGATTTTACTGAAAACAACTAAAACCATGCAGGTGTTAACACCTGCTTCAAAACAACATCATTAGGAAAAAAAAAAAAAAAAGAAAAAGAGAAACTGGAAAACATATTTAAATCAGCAATCACATATTAGTCATAAGAACACACTGACTTGCAGACTGTCATTAATATTTCTTCCCAAAACAGGCAGCTTCCCAAAGTTGCAAGATTTCCTCAGATGCTCACATAAACGCAGCTTTGAACTGCTTAGATGGTATGAAAGAGATTTGGGGGGAAACTGCTGGGAGTGTTCACGACTGGGAAGAGAAATCGTGTTTTTCCCCTCCTGGGGGACATTTCAGGAAAGAAGGCAGCCTGTTTATCAGATAAATTATTGCTGAAGCTCAAGTAAAACAACATTCACAACTCCGGCAGACCCTCGCTGCTCTTCCCAGGCACACCGACTTCAGCTGAGCTGTAATTCCCAACAGTTCCTACACACCGGGAGCAGAGGAGGACTCGCACAGGAGATTCTGGCTCTCTGTACCATGTAACATGTCCTCCCCGCTACCGCACGGCCTCTCCCGCTCCAGATGTGGGGTCGCTGCCCATACGGACTCGCTGCCGTTTGCACGGGCAGAGCGGTGCAGACCCGGGAATCCAGGCAACGCCCGCTGCTCCCGCACCAGCCCCTGCTGGAAGCCACATCGCTCTGCTTCATTTCATTTTGGGTTTTTGTTTCTGCACATAATAAATGGAACTGGAGTTTGGGGATGGTAAAACACTTGCGATGCTACAGACTGTGTGCTCGTTGCAACTCAGCTCCGAGGGAGGCTTTAAAGGCACCAAGACCGCAGCAAGCAGCAATTTTTCTATTGTCTTTTCAATTTCTTTTTTTTTTTTT
>NW_010099843.1:0-273 GCF_000699245.1 Pterocles gutturalis | reverse complement strand
ACTAAAGCAGCTTGGACACAGAGCCTGTGCTGGAGCAAACAGGGAGTTGGGAATGAGACCAGGCGCCTTTGGGGGGTCACAGCTCACTGCAGGACCTGGCGAGGGGCAGCGCTGGGCCGATGTGTGCCCTGGGGACTATTACCCCCACTTTGCCTGGACCCCCCCAAGCAAGGAGCATCCCCAGGGGACTGCAGAGAGTGGGCCCTTGCACGCCGTGAATTATTTAAGGACCCTGGAGCCGGGCACCAAACCAACCCCCCCAGCACCACCAGC
>NW_010099842.1:3692-4795 GCF_000699245.1 Pterocles gutturalis | reverse complement strand
AAGGAGCAGGGGTGGGGGAGCGCTGCTGGGACACCGTTAATCTGAGATTACACTCTGTTCCTTGGACAATCTTGGAGGCTCCAGAGACATGAGCAATGTGTTGCCTCCTCTGAAGCCATGGGTGCAACATCACCCTGCCCCTCTTCCCGCTCACCCACTGCCTCCCTCCCTCCTCCTCCTCCCCACAGCCCTGCCCTCCTCCGTGGGGCTTCCCCTTGTCCTTGCTCCAGCCCCGATCTGCTCTGGGAGACCAAGGACTGGCTCCATCCCCCACGTCAGTGGGTAGACAAACCTTTTGGGATAGGCCCCAAACACCACACAAAACCTCTCACCAGAAACTACAAAGTTCCGAAGTGTTTGGGCAGAGAGGAGACTTGCTCACCATGACCATCTCCAAAGCCTCCCTCCTTTCCAAGGAAGGGCTCCCACCCGCACCTCTCCGCTCCCACATCTGGGCATAAAGCTCTTTGGACAAATATTTATATCTGGCTACTGGCCTATGGATCCCAGCTCCAGCTTCTAGGGAACATGGTGAAGAAATCCAGACCTCCCTCTTCCCCGTGCCCACCCGCGCATTGCTGCTCCGGAGGAGACAAGCAGGATGCAGGAGGAGAGGAGCTTATTCCAAGGAAACCAATGGACCCAAACTCTTCGCCAAAGTGGACTCAGATTTTTTTTTTTTCCCCTTGACACAACATCCTAATTCGACTTTTTCAGTATCTTTCCTTCAACAACCTTTTTTCCTTCCTCCCCTTCCTACCCGGCAACTGCGCATTTATTAATTCATGAGGCACTAATTAGTTCTTTGTTTAATTTTGTGTTAAACAGACTGACCGGAATGATAACGACTTGCAGCGTTGCATTACGGTCCCCAACCGCCCCTGTTTTCTGACAACAAGGGAGCGCAGTGAGACTGGCGTGATGAACCCCAATTCCCACTCCAGTTGCACTTCATTAAGTCAAAATGTGACAAGAAGCTTAGAGAGCAACTTTCAGATCGGATCGCACATAACAATTGGGCAGGAAACTTTCCGAGGGGGAGCGGGAGAGGCGCTGGCAGCGAAGGCTGGCACCGCGCACAATTCCCCGGCGTGCCTGCCTTA
>NW_010099842.1:0-3534 GCF_000699245.1 Pterocles gutturalis | reverse complement strand
CTGGGGGAGGAAGAGGAGAGGAAGGGCGGCAAGCCGAGCCAAATGCTCTGCTTTCTACCCTCTTCGGTTTCACTCACAGCAATGGGTTGTGTTGGCAGCCTGGGGGATGTGCAGACAAGGATCCCAGCGAGAGGATCCCTCAGTGAGTCACTGCGGGATCTCTGAGGGCATCTGTACACACCTTCAGTTCCATGCCTCAGTGTCCCTCCCGTAGCCCCACGGTGGAACAGCTGGTGATCCTCAGCTGCTACTCAGCTGTCAAAGCCTACACAATTATAACGGCAACCCCTAAACTGTGAAGGCAGAGGTTGAATATTGCCCCCCACGTTGCTAAAGGAGAAGCGAAGGGACAGCTCTGACAGCAGGGAGAGGGACGGCTGCTCTCCGGGGAAGGAGCTGCGCCCTCCTTCGAACAGCGCCTGATGCTCCAGCAAGCACTACTGATGTTTGAAACTGTCCTGATCAGCCCGATGTCAGCAATAGACTCGGTGAGCCGCAGAGCAAGTGCCCTGCGCCCTGAGCGCGGCCCTGGGGGGGAATACACCCACCCCGGCGCTGCCGCCCTGCGCTCTCCACCGAGTGCCTGGGGTGCCTCTCGAGTAGCAGCTACGGCATGGGCTTTGGGCACACAGTCACACCTCTGCCCTGGCCCAAGCCTCACCTGGAAGAACAGCCTGAGCATGACTTATTCCCCAGCACCGGCCGACACAGGACAGACAGACAGACTCTCCCTGTGTCCCCCGGAAAGGAAGACTCATCCCTGGCCTTGCTCTGTAGAGACCCAAAAGCTCAACCAAGGTCCAAAACACTGTCAAAGCCACGTGAGGGACCCTCTTGAGGGTCACAGCAGGACTGGGGAGGGACACTGGAGCTGTGTGCACGCACAGCAGTGTGTCCTGAACAGGGCAGGGGCAGAGGAGCGAGAACTGAGACCAAAGCCTCTGAGCCTCGGGGCCGCCTGCGCAGCACCAGTCTCTACGTGCGTTATCAGCATTTTCACCTGAGCGAGCTCTATCCGTACGGGTCTTTGGGGAAGGGGCCAGGCTGCAGGAAGGTATCACAGCGCGGTGTTTGCCAGCACACTCACAGCTGAACAACACACAGATCTGCCAGCAGACGTGTTTGCGCCGGCTTCCATCTTTCATGAATCAGGATACAGCAGGGACCTGTGTGACGGACGAAAAGGCTGTTCCTGCATGACTGAAACCCCAGGAAGACACCAGCTCCCTCTGATTTCAGTTCTGGCTGTGCTCTGGATCCCATAAAATGGCATATGTAGATGTTAACACTCAGCTGGAGGGCCAGACTGGTGTCCAGAAAGGGCAGAAGCACCCATTCACACCTGGAGCAAGGACGACTGAGCAGGTCCAGGATTGTTGGGGACAAGAAACAACCCTACTGTCACCAGCCCAACAAGCTCGCTTGGCTTTGCAGAAGGGCTGGAATATCCCGGGTGCTCTGGAGATGCCGTTGGGCCTTGCCATCTGCTGAGTAGATGTCTCAGAACAAAAGGCGGACACAAACCCCATCCCTTCCCCTGCGAGCCCAGCCCCGGCTCTGGGCCGTGGACCCTGTCCAGGCGCTGATGCCGAGAGGAACGCGGCTCACACCCTCTCTCAGGAGTGAGGGCACCAGGCAGCGGCACAGAAATGTCGCTGGAGTGGCCCAAGCCTGGCCTGAGCATGGGGAGAAGCTGGTGAGCCAAGGCGAGGAACGGGCACGACTGACAGCTGCTGAAGGACCCCCCCAGTTCCCCAGGACAGAGCCCTGCACGCTCCCCCCGCACTGTCTCACCCAGCTGGCCTCTCCTACCGACCTGGGCTGCTCAGGGAAAAATCCATGGGTTGAAGGAGAGGGAAACTCTGGTTATCTCCCGTTTCCCCCCTTCTTGGCTGCCATTCCAAGGCAACACCAGCAGCACAACACAAACCAGCCACATCCTCCGACTGCTGGGGCTGTCAGTGCTCTCAGCAAAGTTTTGTGCTAAAAATGAGGGTAACAAGCAACCCAAATAGCTCATGGACTGCCCCTTCTTCCTAAAACAATACGCTGAAATGTCCTAACTCCATCCCCAATCCTCTTTAACCAGGAAAACTCTCCTCCCAGGATTACGGGCCCGCTGCCCCCCTTCTCTTCCCCTCCATCTGGCTGGGAGCAGCCTGGGACCGAGCGCTCTTCCCAGCCCTGGGAGAACCCTGCCGTTCCTCTCTCATAAAAAAGAAAAATGGGAGCTATAAAAAAGGCAAAGAAAAGAAAAGCAAAGCAAAGGGAAATCACTGCGAAGGAAGAAAAGAGCAAAGCCCCCCTTCTCTGCCCACCCCCTCCCCATTACCTGCCTTTAGCACTGGGTAGAGCCGCCCGCTCCATCGCTCCCGGGGACTCACCTCGGCACATCGCTCCCCGGGGACACCCTGCCCTGCCTCTCACCCTTTCCCCCTCTGCTCAAACCTGTTGAAGAGAGGCCAGTCCAGCCCAACAAAGGTGATGCAAAAAAGAAGGAAAACCAGTGCTGGGCAGCAGAAAAGGGCTGGGGGCCATGCTGGTGCCCTTTGGCCACCTCTGCGGTGCTGGAGCTGGGCACAAGACAGAGGGACGGGGACAGCAGCCCTGCTGGTCCCAACCCACGGCCCATCCCAGCTTCCCAGTGCTGATGGCACCCAGGACCAGGAAAGACCCTGGACCCTGACCTCACAATGCAGCTATGGCACTGCCCAGCACAGCGGGGATGGGGGGTGCCAAGGGAGGACCCCAAGGAGTTTGGGTCACCTCCCGCCCCGACAGCTGTACAGCACAGCAGTTCCCAAACTTGGCATTCAGCAGCCCTGGGCTGGCTCCTGCTAATTTGCTGTCAGGCTGCCTAAGCAAACCAATTAAAACTAATCATTAATTAGAAAAAAAAAGAGAGAGAGAAAAAGACCCTGCACAAATGGAGAACTGGAAAGGGCAGGGGGAAAAGAAGGACAGGGGGGAGCAGAGTGAAAGAAGAGATCTTTAGAAAGGGGCAAGGGAGAAAAGGGCTTTAAAAATCCCCAGCACAGAGCCTTGGATAAAGGCAGCAGAAGGGCAAGTGGTCTCCCAGGACAGGGTGGAGAGAGCTGGAGGTGAGGAAAGCAGAGGGGACCCGAGGGAAAAGCGACAGTGCACGGATGGCGAGGCACATGCAGGGACGAGGTCCTGCCGCGGTGGGAACTGGCCCCCCCGACACAGCCACGAGTCCGGCTCCACGCTCCCTGCACCGCCCCATAGCCATACAGGGGCATAGCCATGGGGGCAAGCACTTGCCAACCTGCGGAGACAGGGCAGAGGAGGGCGCAGGGGGAGCAGAGCCAGGTCTGTACACCAGGACTCTGAGCGATGTCCCTCCACGTCAGGGGTATCGGCTCTCCTGGAGCAAATGCCTTAGATGGGGATGAAAAATGGGACATTTATGAAAAGCCCCTGATTATGCGGCTCTGGCGGGGGCCCTGGCTCAACCGCCGTCGCTCCCGCTGGCTCCCCACGAGCTGCGGTGGCAGAGAACCCCGGCAGCTGTCA
>NW_010099841.1:2013-4849 GCF_000699245.1 Pterocles gutturalis | reverse complement strand
GTTGTTAGTACCGTTGCAGCAGAGATGCTTTTGAATATACATTGGGAAAGCTTCTAAAAGCGCTGGAATTACAGCTCCCTCAGCTGCTTTGTGTATGTATTTATACTTCCAGAGGTATTAAAGAAAAGCGACTTCTCACTTCATCACGCCCTGCTTCCTGCACTGATGTTTTCCCTCAATGTCCTGCCATCCCCTGCAATAAATGCCATTTCTACCTTTGCCAATGTTCTCTTCCTCGCTCTCCAGGCTTTGAAGTCGCTCCTGTTTCTGTCACTTCATCAGCTGTAGCAGGATTTCAGACCAAGACAAGATTCAAGGGTGTGTAATACTTGAGAAGTACAGTTTCTAAGACGGGTGGGTTCTGCGTGCTTGTACTGTCAAGGTTCTTTATGCTTGTGGTTAAAATAGCTGTGGCTTCTACAGCTTGAGAGAGAGATTAAATTGTCAAAATTCCTCCTGTGAAATAGCGACTTTAGCCCTTGTGTGGTGTCGTGCCTGTTCTGATGTGGGTCTGTGTTGGGCTGTGCTCCGATCTACATGATCTTCAAGGTCCCTTCCGGCCCAAACCATTCTGTGATGCTGTTGCCATCGTGTACCGTTCAGTGGAAATCTTGGCGATGAGCAAGTGAGCTCATCTGGAGCTGGTAAAATGTTTGTCCAGAAATATTTGTGGTGAGGTTTAAGTGATGGTTATTTAACAGAATTGGTTGAAAAATCTTGGGATTCTTAGCAGTTACATGGCAAATAGGAGTAGTCTTATCTGTGATGGTGTGTGACCTATAAAATGAAGCTGGAAGGTGGTGCTCTGGTGTCCTGGGCTGTGGGACATGGTCTGCCTCCAGATCTGGAGCCTCGAGGACCTCACTGCTTCCGCATGGGCTCTTTCCCACACCTTTGAATCTTAAATCGATTCATGGGAGGTTCCTTCACCTACCCGCTCCTGAGCCTCCCACCCTTCACGGGAAGGGGTGCTATGGCTGATGGTGTTGGAGATGCTCTGCTCTCAAAGCAGTCTGTTCCGGTGAAGTTCCTCAGCCAGGGCATGCTGCTCCCCTCAAACTTGGTCTCCTGTGGTCGAGCTCTAGCTCCTGTCCTGCATGGTAAAAGGGATGGAGTTTCACAGCGGAGGAAGCCAGGCTGTCTGATCTGAAGCCATGGTGCGTCTTGGTCTTCATAGTGAAAGCTACTTGGATGCTTGTGGTTTCAGAGTGAGTCATGATCTCTTGGAGGTGTCCCTGCTGTGGAGAAAAAAGCTGGGCTTGTGAGCAAGCTAACAACTGCTGGATCTTCTGCAAACGGTTGCTTAATGCATGACTTCCCCTTTCTGTGGAAAAAGTCTCTGCCTGGACTGATGTTCCTAAGCCAGCATTTCCCTTGGCACAGCCATAGTGTTTTATTTGTAATTTTATATGTGGCCATGGAAAACTTTAATCTAAACTTCCCTTACTGTCTTAGAAGTGCCCTATTTGCTGTTCAAATCACTGCTTTCCTGTAGCTGAAGTGTTCTTTGAACTCTGTGTGGAGAAGGTGCTGAAAACATGAAACCAGCAGCAGCTGAGCCAAAGCGGAGCTGAGCTGAGGGGGAACAGAGCAGGGGAGTGCAGGGGAACGGAGGCTGTTTGCAGGAGGCGAAGGTGTGGTGTGTTACTGACAGCTCTGGTCAATTTATTTTATACATACTTTTCTATACAGTGAAACCTGTTGCTGTTCTGGTAGCTGTTACTTTTAGGTGACATTAGTGTGGCTGCTTCACAGGGTACATTTGGGGAAAGCTCTACAGGAATATAAAATCCAGCACAGCACCTTTGCAGCGGTACGAATTTAACAGACCCCGCTCATCTCTGGGTGCAGTTTGTGATGTTTTCTGGTCAGTTCTGGCTCCTCCTGCTGCCCACTGAGGCAGGGCACGGCCACCCCGGCGTGGGCTGGTTCAGCCCTGGTTGGATTTAAGGGCAGATGTGGAAATGGGAAAGCGTCTGCTCAGAGGGTACGAGAAGGGAAGTGGGTTTTCATCTGCCTGGGGGGTTCCCACCCACGTAGCAGGGTCAGGCTGACCGGGCAGCACAGACCAGGCTGGCACTTGGTGGCAGTGAGCCTCGTGGTGCCATTGGCCTCTATGTGCTCTGGAGAGGAGGCTGCTGAAGCACTGGCTGAGACCATTGTGTCTAACTCGCAGCAGGAGTAACCCAGCCTGACTTCCCTGCTTGGCGTAACCTCCCCCCTGGAGGTTTCTTGGGGCTCGCACAGGTGGCAGGTGGCAGGAGCTTTGCCCGGTGCAGGAAGGTGGATTGGCTTTATTACCCCTTAATTTTTGGAAGCAGGAGCTCTGCTGGGTGCACAGGGCTGTTGGAGCCCAGCCCATGCCACTCGCTGCCCTCACCGTGCTGTGCCGTGGGCAGGGTGTTCCCTGGGCTCGCTGTGCAGTTAATGGCAAAAAAAAAAAAGGCTTTTATTTCTTAGCCAACCTGACGTCTTCAAAACAACTTCCTGTGTCGGTGTGAAACCCCCCAGAGGAGAAATGGTGAATGGGGAACAGAAACCAGGGGGCCAGGCAGGTCCCCGTGCACCGGGAGGGAATGGCTCTCCGGGCTGAGCGGTGAGATGGATTCATGGCTCCTGCCTGTTCCTGCCCCTCCACAGCTGCCTCGTCTTGCGTGATGCAGCAAGGAACCGCATCACCTGCACACCCCTGCACCTGGGGGGAGGCTCCCCAGCTCCGGCTGCACGGGTGGGGGACACGTGTGGCTGCCCACCCCATGTCACCCCAGCAGGGATGCTCATCTCGCCGAGGGCGTGGGGCTGCTCGGGGGCTGCAGTGGCCCCCCAGCCCCCAAAG
>NW_010099841.1:1594-1869 GCF_000699245.1 Pterocles gutturalis | reverse complement strand
CTGTGTCGGTAATGAACGGCTTCACGTGAATGCCCAGGGGGTTATTTCCACCTCCCTGCCTGAAATATTTGCTCTGGCGGCTTGGGTCGAGGCCCCGGGAAGCGGGCAGGTCTGAGCTGGGTCCTGGATCTGCTCCTTCCTCCAGATGGCTTCTTTTCCCCCAAAAGCCAGCTGGTTCCCCAGCCCTCTGCAATGGTGCTTGTCAGGTTTTGCATGGGCAACACAAAATGTGCACAAACCCGAAGCCTGAGGGGTGACGGGATGGTGACGAACCT
>NW_010099841.1:293-1529 GCF_000699245.1 Pterocles gutturalis | reverse complement strand
GGGTAAGGCAGCTGAAAGCTGCTCAGTAGAACATCTGCATCTTCCCAGGAAAACAGATTTTTCCCAGCTGGGTGGGGGACTCAGGGGCCTCCCCCACCCCTGTTTATCGGCTGTGTTTGTGGTTTGCAGAGCTGGGCCCAGCTCCATGGAATCGCTGGGGGTTTCGCTTGCAGAGTTCCTGTTTGGACTTTCCTTAATTCCCCTTCGGGCTGGGGCTCGTCACGGAATGCGCCCGGAGCGTGGTCCTGGGGCGGGGGGCTCATGGCCCCAGTGGGGAGCCCAGCAAGGGATGGGGCTGCGAGAAAAACCCGTATCCTCCCAAACATCCCAGTGCCTGCTGTGGGCTGAGAGCGAGGGGAGAGCTGAAAAATTTATGGAAGGTTTTAATGTGCTTTTTTCTGTGTTTTTTTTTTCTTTTCCTTCCTCTCTTTTTTTAACCCCCCTGGATGGCTTGTTTCTAAATGCAGCATCACCTAAGAAGCAGCAGATAAGTTATTTATCTTCAAAATAGCCTCTGGGGGAGAAATGCAGTGAGGCAGGAGCTGGGGTCACTGCTGTGAGGGGCAGGGGCTCTGTGCGCCCCTGGGTGCCCCAGGGCTTTCCCCACTGGGTCACACTGGCCTGGGGACAGCACCAGGCACCGAAGCCCTTCCCCAGCATGGGGGCTGCAATTTCCCACCTGGGAAACTGGAGTATCATCCCACCAGCTCCTGCTTCTCCTCCAGAAACAGCATCTGCTGGGAGACCCTGTCCCGCTCCTTGGAAATGTTTTGGATTATTCCTGGTTTTGGATTATTCCTGGTTTTGAATTATTCCCTAGCCCTGCTCTCCTGGCAGAATGGCTCCAGGGCTGACGCGGGAGAAGGGATGAAGCTGCTGGAGGAACCTGCCCGTGCTCGCCCAGCATTTACACTCTCTGGCTCCGGGGCTGCGCGTGGGGAGGTTTGCCTGGTAACAAGTGATGCCCGGGTGGATTGGTTTTGATTTCACACTCAAGAGTTTCACTTTTGGCTGAACCCTGGCTGTGGGGGGGCTGGGTGCTGACGCTGGAGCCGCTTTACGCTTCACGCTAGGCAAGGCGTTTCCAGCAAGCCAAAACCCTGCCGTGCAGCGGTGGCGTGGGGGACATGTCACCTGCCCCTGGATCTTTGTGTAAAACCACCCAAAATCAGCGTTATGGGGGTGCATGGCTGCTCTCATGCCATGTAGTGCTGATGGGGCTGGGGGTGGACCTGT
>NW_010099841.1:0-228 GCF_000699245.1 Pterocles gutturalis | reverse complement strand
CTCACGTGCTCAGCCCCCGAAGGTGCTGCAGGCAGGGCGAGAGGGGTGCTGCGAGAGGGAGGGGGGGCTTGAAAACATGCTTAAATTGTTACCCCTCAGCCCGAGAGGTGCTGGCCAAGCCCCCCCACATGGGGGGGGGGGCAAAGTGACCCTTTAGGGGAGGAATGGGTCAAAGCACAACTTCTCCATGGAGCGAAGGTGAGGTGTGCGTGTACCCCCATGGCATGC
>NW_010099840.1:10471-12941 GCF_000699245.1 Pterocles gutturalis | reverse complement strand
AAAAAAAGGAGCATATATTTCCCTTTTCATCATTACCTTGGTGCAAGGCAGTAAAACTGGTCTCACTGGTTTGTAAGGGACACTCAGGAGGTCAGAACTGCAGAACTGTAAAATCCTGCTCAGCTCCCTGCATAACAGGGCAAGAGCCAAGCCAGCTTCCTTGCAGAGCTGTTTGGACAGATTTCTGCCCCAGGTAAGCCCAGAGCACCCTGGTCAGCAAGCTAAACCCTAAGCTAAGCTGCAGAGGGACAGTGGATTGAAATGCCCTAAGTGTGGTTACGGGATGGTACAGGATGCACCCTGCAGCAGGGGATCAGATTCAGGAGGCTCAGAGATTGTGTTGGGGTTGGAGACTTCCTGGAGAACCTCCCAGAGCTTTTTGCTCTGGACTGCAAGTTCCTTGGAGCTTAGAGAGCTGGGAAGAGCAAACCCACCTCCCCTCCCCGCCCCACAGGCAAAGCACCACGGCACCAGAGATGCTGCACAACGTTCCTTTATGAAAACACAGTGTCAGGTCAAGATGGTCCCTTCCTCAGTGGGGCTGGCAGCTCCTGCAGAGATCACAGACGGGTGCATCAGGGATGAGTCTGAGCCAGCCCCCCCTGGTCCATCCCAGCCCTCGGCACAGGGTGACTGGGACAGCCCCTGTACCAGCCAGACTCCAGGCACCCCCAGGCTTTGCCACTCTCCCCCAAAAAGAGGGCAAAGCTTTCCTCAGGAGTGGGCACCATGCCAGTGCTGGGCCTGGGGAGGAGTCTTCATATCAGGAGCGGGCGGCTCGGGGCACCCCAGGGTGGCAGAGGGTCCCTACCAGGGGCTGCTCACCTCTTTCCCATCATAAGCTTCATTCACAAAGGTGTCACTCTTGGGAGGAAGCTCTTCCTCCTCCTCATCTTCTTCCTCAGGGTCACTTTCACGGTGGTACAAGGTCAGCACTCGGGTGGAGGCAGTGCTTGAGGTTCTGCTTGAGGAAAAAATGTACGCTGAGGATGGCAAGGACAACTCCTAGAAATGGGGCAGATCCCAACGTCCTGCCACAACCCCTGGTGATAGCCTGTCAGGGGTGATCAAAGCTTCCCACGTAGCCCAGGAGTGCCCCAAGACACCACACTGTCCCTGGGCAGAGACTGTGTCCCTCTCCACCCCCAGAACTCACCTCCTGCGCCTATCCTGCCTCCGCATGTATGCCAGGGCTCCCACGGCAGCGGCGGTGAGCAGCAGGAGCACAGCTACACCCAGAGCGATGGGTCCGGCAAGGGGCTGCACCTCTGCCTCCTCGCAGTAGTCACCACGATAGCCCAGGGCACAGTGACACGTCACCTGCCCAGCCTCGATGGCACAGTCCCCACGCAGGTTACACGTCTCGCTGCTGCATGGCATGGCTCCCAGCACCTCCTCAGTACTGGGGGGTACCAGGAAGGGCTCTCCATGCTCCTGGGGGCCAGGGGCTGTGGGTGGGCTGGGGCCAGGCTGCTGAGGCTTGGATGCAGCTGTGGGTAAGGCTGGTTTCTCTTCTTCCACATGGGACATCTCTGATGGTGCCACCATGGGGACCTGTGTCCCTACCTCGACAGAGGGGCCTGGAGGGATGGATGCAGATCAGCAGAGACCCAGGTGAAACCCGCCCTTTCCAAACTGAGGGAGACTGGGCAGGCCCCTCCTGTGCCCTGCCAAGACCCCTGCACCCCCCGGCTGTGGGCAGGCACTCACAGCCAGACTCATCGGAGCTGTCGAGGCAGTCGGGGTGTCCATCACAGACCTGCTCTCTGGAGATGCAGCTCTGGAGATCAGGGCAGGGCTGTAGCGGGGCTGGGCAGGGTTTTGCCAGGGTGCATGCCACCCCCCGCACCAGCTGGTACCCTGGGGAGCAGCGGCACTGCCGCCCGGCAGGGTTGGGCAGGCAGAGCTGGGCACAGCCCCCATTGCTCTTGGCACAGCCGTTGGTGCCTGCCAAGACAGCATGGGTTAGCAGGGCCACCATGGGACATGGCTCCACCCTGCAGATGCCCCAGGCTGGGGCATCCCCAGACCCACCTTCCTGCAAGAACTGGCTGTAAATCCTCATTGCTCTCCATCAGGAACCACTTGCTCTCGGCCCGCTCCAGGCGGCTGTGCCAGATCTTGCTGGACCCTGGGGTCACATGGGGTCAGCACTGTCCCACATCCTCCCGCAAGGGTGCCCATGATCAGAGACTGGGGTGCCCCAGCATGTCCTTCACCCCAGGAAGGGTTAGCCTGCACCCCACAGGGGCTGAGAGACCCCTGTGTCCTGGTGCAGTAGGAGCTGGACAAAGCACAACAAACAGACTCACCGTTGGTTGAGGTCGTGCTCCAGAGCAGAAAACCTTCTCCGATGGTGAAGAGCGAGAGGCCGTGCAGCCCTTCCCGCACCACACGGAAGCGGGATCCGTCCAGCTCGACGCTGCTGATGGTGCCTCTCTCTGCAGGGCACGGATGGAGGGCTATCAGG
>NW_010099840.1:6558-10250 GCF_000699245.1 Pterocles gutturalis | reverse complement strand
CCCACGGCCACTGGTTGTGGTGACAAAGCACATGGTGGAAGCTTGGGGGCAGAGCGCCAGCCCCGCAGCGCCCTGCAGCCCCTCGCTGAGCAGCACCAGGGCCCACCGCCCCCCAGGAGCTGCCACGTGGATGCTGGGTGGCTGCCCCCCGATCCAGTAGAGGTTCCCGCTCAGCCAGTCCAGGGCCAGGGATGTCACCATGCCCTCCACAGCCACCACTTGCTTCCAGGACAGCCTGCCCCAGTCCTTGAGGCGCAGGAGCCCGATGGAGTCGCCCCCCACCTCCGCAAAGTACAGGCTCTTGTCTTTCACTGCGTAGTCAATGGCTGTCAGGTGTCCCACCTTGGTCAAGGGCAGGGCATGGTGTGGGGGAAGCCCTTGGGATCCAGCTGTTGTGGGCAGGTCCTTCAGGTAGACCTGGAGGAAGGAGGCAACGCTAGGATGGGGACCCCGCTTCCCTGACAGCAGTGAGGACAGCAGCCCCCAGGGCCAGGTCTGGAGGACGGTACCTGCGCCACAGCTGCTGGTGACACCAGGAAGGCAAAAGCTGAATCGCGGAGGGGCAGGCAGGTGGTCTCATCAGCGGCCAGCGTCAGCCCAGGGGGACACCGGCACTGCCCAGTGTGCCGGGCGCTCAGCAGGCACAGGTGGGAGCAGCCACGCTCCAAGCATGGGTTGGGGGCCGTGGGGCGCAGGGCTGGGTGCATCACCTGTGGGAAGGGCAATCTCAGCCCCACAGCCCCAGTACCCAGCACAACCAGCCCCACGTCATGCTCCCAGGGCCCAGACACAGCCCAGCTGGGGGCAAGATGCTGAGGCAGTGATGCTCCAAGAGGACTGGAGACCCTTGACCACAGAGACTGCTGCCCAAGGACCACTGGGATGGGGGCACGGCTCCCAGTGGCTCCACACTCAGAGGATGGCAGGGCTGTGCAGGGTGGGAACCCCAGCAGAGCTGGTGCAGCAGGGTTGCGGGCTCCCCCGGGTACGTACCTGGAGGCCGTGGGGCTCCCCATGTCGCTTGAGCAGTACGGTCCTGTTCTTGCCGCTGGCCTGGTCCACCTGCTGCACAGACCATGCCTTCCTCTCCGACCAGTAGAGCTGCCCCTCGCACACAGCTGCTGCAAAGGGGCTCTGGACCCAGCTCAGCTGCAGGATCTGCCAGAGATGCCATGAGCACCCACCTGGTCCCCATCAGGGTCCCATCACCAGAGTCCCACCATGCACCTTCACACTGGTGCCATCCAGACGTGCAGAACCAATGCTGCCCAGCTTCTCATCCAGCCAGAAGATCCTCCAGGTGGGGCGGTCGAGGGCCAGTGCTGTGGGCCAGCCCAGCCCCTGGGCCAGCAGCACATGCCACCGACTCCCATCCATGGTGGCCTCCATCAGCCGTGGGTGGCTGCCCACCTCTGACCAGTACAGTGGGAACAACCCTCTTCCCCCGCGCCCCTGCCATAGCGTCGTCCCAGTACCAGGACAGCCCAGAGGAGCAGCGTGGAGTTTCCCATCCCATCAGGGATGCACTGAGAGCTCCACTCAGGGCAGGGGTAGGTGCTTGGGCTCCTTTGTCCCTGGTCACACCCAGGTGAGGCCATCCCAACGCTTCCCCAGCCTGTCATCTGCCTCCATGGAGGAAAATGGGGCAGGGCAGGGATGGCAAAGACGTCCCCGTGTCCTCTCATCCCAGCCTTCCCCTGCCAGAGGCTGGAGCACCAGGGAGTGTGGCTGGTCCAGGTCTCCATCCACCACCACCGTGTACTCTGGTGTTCCACGCCAGGCAGCCCCCAGGCGAGTGGCCAGCACCTGCCCTGCTGCCCCGTCTGTCCAGTACAGGTTCCCCCCAAGCCAGTCCACTGCTATACAGTCTGATTTCACACCTGCAATGCACCCAAGAGTCACCACCCATGGGGTGACAGCTGCATGGCCCTCTGGTACAATGCTCCCAGCCCAGGTCCCCTCCAACCCAGGAGCTCCAGCTCCTCCCAACCTTGCTCCACACAAGGGGACACAGCCTGGCACCCCACTGCAGTCTGGAGATTGCACAGCCACGGAGAGGCCAGCCCCCTGCCATCACAGCCCACCTTTCACCAGTGTGCCTTTCTTGCCAAAGTCGAAGTCCTGCCAGCGGATGCTCTCAGTGGCCAGGTCCATCCAGAAGACTTTCCTCTCCACCAGGTCATAGTCGAGTGAGAAGATAACGCGATCCTTGCCAGTGGCCAGCAGCACCTCCTCATGCCCACTCCGCAGGCCGTAGGACAACACCTCTGACTGCACACCCACCAGCAGCATGGGCTCTGGTCCTGGGGCAACACATTCACAGGACTACAAGGCTCCCCATGGGCAGCAGGCATTGGGGGACACATACCCACTGGCTCCTGGTGTACCCTCTGGGGACCCTCAGAGCGGCTTGGCTGTCCCAGGGCTTACCAGTGAGTTTGCAGACGTGGCCATCAGGCTCGAGTAGGTAGCCCGGGAGACATCCACAGCTGTAGGACCCTGGGGCGTTGAGGCACGTCTGGCTGCAGGCTCCCGCGCCCCCATCCTTGTCCTCGTCTTTGTACCTACTTTTTTTTCCCCCCCCCAGCCGATAGCCTGGGTCACACCAGCACCTCTGTGGGGAAAGGGGCTGTCAGGTTCCCCCCCTGGGGACACACCAGGCTCCCTCCTCCAGCTGGAGCAGGGGGGCTGGCACTCACAGGGCCCTGGGGCGAGGGGTAGCAGAGGTGGGAGCAGGACCGCTGGCAGGGCACGGAGCAGTTCCCCGCCTCATCCGAGCCGTCCGCACAGTCCCGCTGGCCATCACACACCAGGGACACATTCAGGCAGGGTCCCAGCCTGCACGGGTACTCATGACTCTGGCAGGGAGCAGGCTGGCCTGCAGAGACACACAGGGAGGGCTGTCCTGAGCATCGGCCACCAGCTCCAGCTCCTTTTGCTCAGCTGGGGCAGATTCTGCTGCTTGCCCAGGGTTCGCTGCAGCCACATCCATCATTGTGCCTGTAGCCTGGCCTCAGGCTATCCTAATCCCAAGGCCACCAGCCTGACAGGGACAACAGCTACCCAGTGTCTGGAGCCACCACAGATGCTTGGAAGAGGCAAACAGCACACGGGAGCCTTTCACCTTAGGACAGACACATCCCCACTTGCCTCTGTGCTGGGGACCCACCAACCACCCCAGGTGAGACACAGAGGGGATAAGAGCAGGGTGCTGCTCACAGCCAGCCTCGTCACTGCCATCCGTGCAGTCGCTCTCTCCATCGCAGTGCCAGACATCAGGGATGCACTCGTGGCCATGGGAACAGCCCCACTCCTGGTCCCTGCACAGCCCTTCCTCCCTCGGACAGCCCTGCAAGAGCAGAGGGTGAGGAGTGCCACCAGCCCTCCCAGGAGCCAGGCAGCGGGGACAGGCTGTGTCCCCACCACCCCACCCACCTGTTCATCCGTGCCATCCCTGCAGTCAGTGGCACCGTCGCAGCGCCAGGCCTCCGGCACACACTCCCCGCTGTGGGGACACGCCACCTCACCCGTGCGGCAGAGCAGCGGCCGGGGTACGGCACAGCCCTCCTCATCCGAGCCATCCCGGCAGTCGCGATCACCGTCACAGCGCAGGGCCAGCGCCACACACTGCCCGCTCTGGCAGGGGAACTCGGCCGGGCTGCACTTCTTTGGTGCTGCAGGCATGGGCAGGG
>NW_010099840.1:0-6531 GCF_000699245.1 Pterocles gutturalis | reverse complement strand
GGCATGGTACAGCCCCTCCAGCCGGGCAGTGCCTGCTCCTGGACCCACAGGAAGCCTGGTGCACCCACCTGTCGGGCAGGCAACCCCCAGAAGCCCCTGTCCCACTCACCACAGCCCTGCTCATCGGCGTGGTCCAGGCAGTCAGCGTGGCCGTCACACAGCCAGCTCTCGGGGACACAGCGGGTGGCAGCGTCACAGCGCAGGGCACACTCCTGTGTGGGGCTCCAGCAGCCCATCTCATCCGATGCGTCGGGGCACTGCGGCACCCCATCACAGTGCTCGCCAGCCCTGACGCACACGGCTCCACTCGCGCAGTGGAAAGCCCCTGGGGAGAGAAGGGGCTAAGCCTGCAGCATGCAGCCAGGTGCCAGCCCCCCAGAAACCTAGAATGGCCCCACAGTACAGCCACAGGGCTTGGTCCCTCCTAGTCAGTGCCTCCCATTGCATCTAGGTCCCAAGCAAGGCGACCGAGGCAGTCTCAGCCCAGCCACATCAAAGTGACCTTGAGCAGCGGGGTCAGCCCTGTTGTCCCCTTCTGACTGACAATACCTCCAGTGCCAAGCTCAGAAGAAACCCGATCACAAGCATCAGAGCCCAGGACACACTCAGACCTTTGCAGGGCCCCATCCCACCAACACCCCCAGGAAGCAGCCAGAAGACCCAGCTGCACAGGGGACTGAAGGACGGCTCCTACCTGGGGTGTCGCAGAGCTGGGCACACCCATCCTCATCAGAGCCATCCGCACAGTCCTTCTCCCCATCGCACAAGTACTCCTGGGCCACGCACTCGGTGCCGTCACGGCAGGGCACATGCGTGCGAGGACAGGACAGATGGGGGACTGGGGTCAGGGGGCGTGCAGGTCTCGATGGGATGGGTGGGGTAGGCAGCACCACCCGTGGAGGGCTGTTTGGGTGCTGGGTGGTAGTAGTTGGCTGTGGGACAGTGGTCTTGGTTGGCAAAGACCGAGTGGTAGTGCTGGTGCTGGTAGTAGTGGTCCTGGTGGTGCTGGTAGTAGTAGTCCTGGTGGTAGTGGTGCTGGTGGTGGCTATAGTTGGCCGGGGGGCAGCAGTTTTGGTTGGCAAAGACCGAGTGGTGGTGGTGGTGCTAGTAGTGGTGGTGCTGGTGATGGCTGGCCGCAGAGTGGTGGACTTGGTTGGTGTGGTCTGAGGAGGGGTTAGTGCAGGGGTGGTCTTGGTGGATGATGTGGACTGGCTCGTGGTGGTTGGTATTGTAGCCTTGCTGGTTGGTGCAGAAGTAGTGGTGAGCACAGTGGTGGTCCTGCTGGGTGTAGGTCTCACGGTGGAGGTGGTGGGCTGAGCAGCAGTGGTCCTTGTGGTTGTCCTTGTACTGGTGGCCACAGGCGGAGGGACCGGCAGGGCAGACCCCTTGCTTGGTGGCACTGGTAGAGGCATGGGAACATGAGTCTGGATTTGGGGCTGTGCCCTCCCCACACTTTAGGCACCTCCAAGAGCACCCCACATGGCCACCAGCAGCCAGGCACCTTGCCCCAGCTCAGAGCAGCATGTGCCACCAGGCACAGAACCACAGCCGCTCTTACCAGCCTGTGGCTCCAAGCCCACGAAGGCCACCACTCCCTGAATGCCTGTGGCCGGAATGGACATCGCAAGGGCCAGTGTCCTGCGGTCCCACAGCAGGAGAGCCGTCCCGTTTGCTGACATCAGGTATGGCTCAAATGCAGCCACCAGCCCGTGGGACCAGCTGGGTGCCAGGGTGACCGCTTGTCGCTTGCTCAGACTCAGTGCTCGCAGACCTGCGAGGCAGAGGGATGGTAGGACCCTGGGGCCTGCAGGCACCCCTTACGGCCCACCCTGTGCCCCCACATGCCACAGCTATGGCCAGGGGCTCAACTGTGGGACAGTCTGCCCCATGAGCACCCCACTGCCCGGCAGGGATGCTGCACCACCAGCGACTACCTCTACTCCAGATGCCACCAGGGCTCACCCAGGGCTGAGGTCCAGAGCAGGCTGAAGGCTCTGCTGTCCATGGCTGCGGGCAGGTCTCCAGGCCACGTCTCGTTCCAGGCATCGCGGGGAGCACCGCCAGCCAGGCTCAGCTGCTGCAGGGGCTGCCCACGGGCTAACCAGTACAGAGCACCCCGCTGCCAGTCCAAGAAGAGGTGCTGGATGCTGCTGCGAGCACGGTGCAGGATGCGTGGGGACATGTCAGACGCCTGGATCACCCCGATGTCCCTCCGGTTACATGCCAGCCAGTACAGGTTCCCTGAGCGGATGTCCACACGGGCAGAGCAGACTTGGCAAGAAGAGGCAGGCAAACAGTTATGGGGCTGTCCCGTGACCCTGCTCCTCTGCTTGCGTCCCCCCTGCCCCTAGAAACACGTCACGGCTGCCAAGTGCCTGGGCATGGCTCCAGCGTGGGCGCCGTGGGACTGCAGTGCTCTGCGCCCAGGAGATCCTGGGGGGGACGCATGCCCTCCATCATCCCGAGGGTCTCACCTGGCAGCCCAGTCGCCATGGCCTCTCTCCTGCCGGGGTGCCCCACAACACGGAGCAGCGTCCCATGGTCATCCGTCCCGTAGATCACCGACCTCTGCCAGTCCACGTCTTGCAGGTGGAGGGACTCCTGCCACTCCTGCACCTGTTTGCTGTGTGCTCCAGGGCCCACCTGCACCAGGGAGATGGCTGTCCCTGTCGCATACACAATGGACAGCTCTGCAGGAGAGAAGGGCAGTGTGTGAGCACAGCCCTGGGGGCAATGGATGGGGTCACCAGCATGAACCAAAGCAGAAATGTCACAGCACTGGCATATGCTGGGATCCTCATCCCACCAAAGCCACAGGTCCCCTTACAGCCGCCTCGCCCAGACTCCCCCAGGGATGGGACGCATCCTGCCATGGCCAGCCAAGCCCACCCTGCAGACCTGCTCACCTGCACACCTCCCTGAGGGCAGGAGGAAGAGCCCCTCTGGACACGCACACTTATAGCCGCGAGTGTGCACAGGGGACAGCAGGCAAAGGTGACTGCACAGGCCCGGAGCACACGCAGCAGTGTCCCCTGGGAGCAAGGGGACATTAAGAGCTCAGGCAGCCATGACTCCCCATGCCTCTCCCGATCCCCAAAAACCACAGGCTGTCCCTGCAGGCACCGGGCAGGGTACTCACGGGGAGGCTGCTGCAGGACGTGCAGGACAGTGAAAGCAGAGACAGGGGCTCGGAGCAGCACCGCATGCTCCTGGGGAGACGCCTGGGCGGCCGACACCAGCTCTGTGCCATCAGTCCAGAAGAAGCGGCTCTCGAACACGGCCAGGCCCAGTGGCTCCGTGTGGCTCCGCAGGACGGCGGGGAAGGAGTGGCGCCCGCTGCCATCCACCCGCAGCGTCTCGATGGACTGGGGACAAGGCAAGGTGACCATGTGGCACCCCCACACCCCAGACATGGGGCTCACAGTGATTCACAGCCTTCCCCCTCCCAGCCCAGGGACACGTGCTAGACCTGGGCATCCCTCACAGATCCCTCCCATGCCTTGGCCATAGCACCAGGGGAACCGGGGCCACGGTCTCCATCACCTCCCAGCACTTGGGGGTGCAGAGCCCTGCTGCCCCACATCCCTACCTCCTTGTACTCGCTGATCCAGTACAGCCTGCCAGCCACGTGGTCCAGGCTCAGCCCCACTGGCTCCTCCATGGACACCACTGTGAGCTCCCGCCGGTCTGAGCCATCCATGCCGGCTGCCGCGATGACTGTCCGGCCCCTCTGCCCGCGGTTGACCCAGTACAAGGACCTGGGGACAGGCACTGAGCACCCACTTCACAGCACTACACCAGAGCTGCTGCAGCCCCACAACAGTGAGGCTGGTCAGCACCAGCATCGCTCACCCAGGCCACCCTGTCTCACCCACTCCTCACCTTGCAGCTGGATGCACTGTCAGCTGCTCTGGTGCCAGGTCCTTTCCCAGCACTGTCACATAGCCCCGGCCATCGCTCAGCCCCGCACAGATAGCTGCAGGGTGGCTGCTGGCCCAGTACAGCTGCCCTGTGAACCAGTCTATGGAGATGCTGTTCACCTCCCCAGCATCTGCAGAGACAGAATGGTTTAAGACACACCACCCCTGCTCCAGGCTGGGATGCAAAACTCAGGTTGCCCCTTCCTCTATGGAAGGTGGCCAGCTCTCAGCACCCACGATGGCACCCAGAACCATTGCTGCTCCCCACCTGCATAGAGGGGCCGCGTGCCCTTCCCCGGGAGATGGACACGGAGCTCGCCCTCCTCGGTCAGCCAGTAGTAGGTTTCTCGGAGCAGGTCATACACCAGGGCGCGGGGTTCGGTCTCGCTGGAAAGCAGGGGCCGGTAGGTTTGGGTCCGCACATCCAGAAGGGCCAGATCCTGCCCCACAGCCACCAGGATCTGTGTTGCATTGTCTGCCAGGGTGAGGGGGATGTCACCTGGTGAGCGGGGGGACGTGGGGGCACTGCCCAGCCCCTCAGACAGCTCCCTGACCCACCCTACCTGCCACCTCACAGGTGGTGCCGTGCCGCAGGGTGTAGCCCTGGAGGCAGGAGCAGCTGAAAGCGCCGGGGGTGTTGCTGCACAGCTGGCTGCAGGGGCTGTACTCCAGGGAGCACTCGTCCACATCTGCAGAGATAGGAGCTGCCAGGAGCCTGCCCACACACCACCACCACTGCTCCCTAGGGACCAGGACCTGGGCCACAGCCCCAAAACGCACCAGCTGCCACTGAGACGTAGAATCATAGAATGGTTTGGGGTGGAAGGGACCTTAAAGATCACCTAGTTCCAACCCCCCTGCCATGGGCAGGGACACCTCCCACTACCCCAGGTTGCTCAAAGCCTCATCCAGCCTGGCCTTGAACCCCTCCAGGGATGGGGCATTCACAACTTCCCTGTCATGACCCAGGTGTGACACACGGGAAGGAGCGGGGCTGATCCCTGGCTCTGGGGACACCCTGCTCTCAGCATCCGAGGCCTTGCGTGGCTGGAGCACGTGCACCCCAACTTCTCCTTACCAGCACAGCTCTGCCCATCTGCCTGCAGCACCCAGCCGGCCCCGCAGGAGCACTGCACTCCCCAGTGCGTGTCGGTGCACGTCTCTGCGCAGCCCCCATTGCGCACAAAGCAGCTCCGACCTGTGGGGACACAGCAGAGGGGTGACATGACGTGGAACCATTCTGCAGCTCCCCCCGGTCCCAGCCATACACTCACCGCACGTGCTGGGCTCGTCGGTGCCATCCAGGCAGTCGTCCTCATCATTGCACATCAGGGACTCCAGGATGCACTTGCCTTCGTCACACCGCACCATGCCAGGCGGGCAGGGGGCTATGGCATACACAGCACATGTCAGGAGGGCAGACCGATACCAGGTGGGAAAGCTGTGGGTCCCAGACTCATCTGCAGGTTCCTGGGATGCTTGCCACCATCTCAAGGGGAGCTGAGGCCCAGGAAGGCAAAGGATGTCCCACTTCACATGGTCTCACTCCATGGAGGAGCACTCAGGGTGCCTGCTTACCGCAGACATCTTCATCCGAGGAATCGCCACAGTCATCGACACCGTTGCACTTCCACTCGGCCATGATGCACACCCTGTTCCTGCACTGCCACTGCCCCGGCAGACAGGGCTGCTGGGGACACCCCTCCTCGTCCCAGCCGTCTTCGCAGTCCTGGTGCCGATCGCAGAGCTCCCAGTGCGGGATGCAGTGGTGAGTGCCAGGACACTGCACCTTCTTTGCCCCACACACTAAGAGAACAGAGCAGCAATCACACTCTGCCCTGCACCCCCAGCCACCCCCATTCAGCACCCCCCCAAGCAGAGACTACGCACCACAGTCCTGCTCATCAGAGCCATCCAGGCAGTCAGCAACACCATCGCAACGCCAGCTTCTGGAAACACACTGGCCATCGTCACACTGCCAAATGTGAGGGTCCCCACCACAGGCAACATCTGTGGGGACAGCGCACAGTCACTGGGATCTAGCACAAGGGTCCCCTCCAACCTCTGGCAGGTGGGGGGTGGCCTCACTCCACACAGGATTCAGGATGGTCCCCCATGCCCCAGACACCCCCCCAAGAGCTCTGGGGCACACACGTCCCTGCAGGGTCCCATGCAGGAGCCACCCACGCCCCTTGATGTCTGCACAGCACAGCCCTCCAGGCCACCCCACAACAGAGGACGGGTGCCAGCGTCCCCCTGCTCACCGCACTGCTCATCCGTCCCGTCAGGACACTGCTGCTCGCCGTCACAGAGCCAGGGAACGGGGATGCAGGCAACACCGCAGGCGGCCTGGTGGGAGGCTGCGCACGTGGGGCTGGCGGGCGCTGCGGGAGAGAGGGACCCTAGCCCATGGTCAGCACCCGCTGACACCCACCCCACACAGCGCCCCGCTTGGGGGTCACACCACAGCCCTGCAGAGGGGGAGGACTGACCCCAGCCTGGGGCACCCCTAAACCTCATGTAGAGCTGGAGAGAGAACTGCAGCCTCTCCTTTCCCCCCAGGGAAAGCAAGGACCAACCCCCCCAAACTCCCTTAGAGCAGGACAGGGTG
>NW_010099839.1:20700-33900 GCF_000699245.1 Pterocles gutturalis | reverse complement strand
CTGTGATTCTGTGATTCTGTGATTTGCAATGAGGTCCATTATGATTCTTGAACATCACAGACTCTTGCAATAACTTATTATGAAAATGGACAGCACGCTGCTGGCCATCCCGCAAATCCAGCTAGACTCAATACCTTCCTGATACTGAAAACTTAAACTATGCAAAATTCTGTTAAATTAGGTTCTTTCAGTCAAATTGAAGATTAATGGTAATCCCAAACACATTTATAGCTTTGCAGAGGGACGAAACAGTAGGATCTCGTGAAAAAGAATGCAACAGGTTTTAAACAAGCAAAAAAAGATGAATGGCCAGTGTTACACAAAAATCTGATTTATGCGCTCAGAGTGACATGGCACGAAGATGGAACCTGCACATCTGGTGTGAAAGGAAGCTGAGTGTCACCCCTGCTAGCACCTCATGGCTATGAGACAAGACAGGAACAGCCAGTAAAGACATCCTGGGCTTCCCCCAGTCTGTGATCCAAAGTCACTGTAGGAACAAGTATTCCATCTACCAAATAAAGCTCATGGCCATTCAGAGGCCCAAGAACTTTACTTTCTCTTGATACTGAGTGATGGAAAACATTTCTTCCACAGGACCAAAGGTAATGTGATTAAATAGAAGGGGACTCAGCTCACGTTCAAGCAGTTGATGCCTTTCTATCACATGAGTGGCTGCAGCAGAGAAGTCTGGACAGGGACTCGGCACCAGCAGCTGTTCGCTGCATTCTGAACGCATTCTAAAGCGGAGCTGATTGCTGCACCTTAATTGTTGCTACTGAGTTCCCAAAATTGTCACAGAGTATGCCACAGAAACAAATAAAATTGCTTTCATGACCTCACGTATTTTAGGACTGAATGACCAGGCTTTCTGAGGTGCTCTGCATCCTCTGTACTCACAGGTACCAGAGGCAAACAAGTAAGGGAAGAAAACCACCGACAATTCTAAACTGTAATCATGCAGAAATCTATAAATAAAATGGACATCAAGGACAGACAAGGGTTTTCAAAAGCACCTTTATAATTGAGGTGCACAGCTCCCAGGAGACTGACACTCCAAAATCACGGGGATGCTTTCAAAAATCATACCCTGCAGAGTTCAATTTTCACTTTTAATCTGCTTTCAGATTTTAACAGCTAATTCTGGTGAGGCAGCTATGAACTGCAACCTTCCATCAGGAAAGATGTTTTGTTATTACAACTCGTTTTTACAGTATACTTAGGAAAATGAGTACATACATTTACGTGACCACATAATCCCTTAATTCACTAGATTTGTACTTAAACACACCCCTTTCCACAATTAAAAATTAATTCAGGTAACTATTTACACATAATTCCTTGACAGGGCAAAATTCCAAAGGAGATGAGGTGGTTTTAAACAGGTTCACATCACACCATTTTCATGTCTTTGTGGAGATCTCATTTTTAAGGTTCAGCAAGCAGACATTGAGTTGTTTTGTCACTGAAAGAGCTGGCCCTTCAGCGCATTGCTGCTTACCGAGTAAAAGATCTGGTAACAAACAATGAACAGGTTCCAAGAGTCATATGCCAAATCTAAGTAAATTATACTAAGTTAATTCCCCAGCTATTCAAAATAACTGATTCATATAAAAGCTTGGAAAGCAGAGACCAGTGTCCTGATAAAGCACAAAGGATTGCTGTCCTGAAGTTACTGCTTTAACAAGATCTCCCTAGTAATAATTATATCCTACTCATTTCCCAGGGGAATGCATGTTGTATAGACAGACTGCATTATTCTGAGGCTATCTGTCTATTTGTCTATAGAAAATTTAGGACAAGTTCACAAAGAATTACAAAGTGTTATGTTTTCCTTTGAAGCTATGGAAGTGTTTAGATATTAAATCAAACCTGTTAATTAAAAATCTTCTATGCTTGGAGCCCAGTAGGTCTTTTCCTGGAAGGCCATGAATCGAAATCAAGGTCAGATTGTTGAACTTCAGATGCGGACTGTGAAAAGAAAAACAAAACGCCACGGTTCAACCAGTGTAAGCTTGCTGAGACTCCATTTGGCACAAGCATAACACAAGTGCATTTTAATGTATGGTTAGACACAGTGTTTGCAGCTTAGCTTCCCAGTCCATCACTGTAATTCTGAGCTGTACCGCATCCAGCACAATATAATTTCAATCCCGACAGAGCGATTTAGACTCCGTCATGTAACTAACAAGACTGTTCCTACAACAGGACTTACCTTTCATGACTACAAAACATATTGTAAGACCACAGTGTCTTTGCTCAAACACCTTTGCTGTTCATAGTTCACCTTCTGTAAGCTACAGGAAAGGAAAAATAATTCCTGACAACTGGTAATTCGTCTGCTTCCTGCAACAGGTCTACTGAAATTAGGAGGGCATACCAGAGGAACAGCACAGATTTAATTCCATATTCAGGAGGATACAGAAAGTAATTCCTTTAGACTGGCCAGGTACAAGTGTTTTGTCATTTTGCTAAGAAGCAAGTGTCTTTGGACACGAAGAGAAAAAAAAATACTTTCCACCACAGTTTCATTAACACCGGGGAGGGGGGGGTGGAACAAGACTGACAGTATGTTGAACTAAATGTGATCTGACATTTCAAAACAAATAAATATTATGAGTGATTAAGCCTTCTAATCTTCAAGGCTTTCTGTAAGTTAAGTATGGATTGATGCAAATGGTACAAAGGAAACAGAATGGTTTTTATCACCAATGTTAATTTGTTATTCATATGTTTAAAAAATATATTCAAACAAAGTTAAAGGTCATACTTAAACCAAGGAATTTCAAGGTTATGGCTGCCCCTCTCAAAATGCATATTAATAGTTTAATTCTGGATTATGGATTATCTATGGTAAATCTCCATGCATACTCAGGCTGAGTGCAATGTAATAAATAACCTTAATGTAACAGAGTGCATATATTTATACAGATTATGGGCCTGATGCTCATTTAAATTAAGGTCACTCTGCAGAGGTGGGTGTAAACAGAATTTGTGCTTCATTTATGGCCACATTATGCCGGCTGAGTGACACAAGGTGGTCTTCACGTAAATGAGAGTTAGCGCGACGTACTGTGCTGAACTTAAGGTCTACCTCACAGAGCACTCCTAGTGGGGTGCAAACGTGAACAATTACAATTACCTTACACTAAATAGTATGATTCCTTGGCATTCAGTTTACATGTGATTACGAGGAAAAATTCTACAACAGCACATCCTAGATGTTCTCCTATCCTGCCTGCCCTCACTGCAATGAAGTTTCGTTTCAGGTTAGAGCTGAGATCATCTCTGTACATAGTGCATGGCCTCTTCCCAATAGGTCTCCAAATCCAGATGCCACAATAACATTAAGTTTAAATTGCATTAACAATATTTAGGATTAAAATGTTGCAAGGAAGCATCAGAAAAACAGCAGAATGAAGGTCCTAGGCAACATTACCACGCCTCTTTTGCATGATTGCACTATGATGCACTTCACTGATCTGGTCACATAGTGTTTTCTTCTGCAGATGCTCCATTTCCATTCAGTCCACATGCAGTCACCCGGTATTTCCAGAGTCATATGGCATTTGTTCAGTTCTTCCTTACTGAGCACGAGGCTTCAATTCAGACCTTTCACTCAGTACCATCTACTAAATAATGATTTACTTCTACCTCAGCGCTCCCATGGCATTCCCACATGCCCCAAACATTAATTCATGTTTCCCATTCATTAATCTTAAAGGCATCAAAACGCTGATTAGCATCTCCTTAGAACACTGCGATGAAATGAGTCATATCTTTGATTCCCAGTTTACATTGAGAAAAATCAGGGCACAAAGAAAACGGGATTAAAGCTATCAGAAAGGCGCACTGATGTTGGAGGCAGACCTGAAGAGGCCCAGAGGCTGGTACCTGGCACTGCCCCGTGCTCCGAGTGCGGGCACACTGCCCTCCCGGGCCCAAGGAGCAGCGGAGCTCTGTGCACAATTTCATGCAAATAATGGTCCCACTTCAAACAGAGAGGTAAAATTCCTCTTCAGCTAACAATCAAAGTTTGAGAAATGCTTAAGCACAGCCTGGCATCTGTGAAAATTACCAGAATCTTTAAATAAAATAAATAAAAAACCTAGTATCTTCTATTACAAAAGCTTGGTTTCAGAACTGTAGCTGGTATGCCTAAGCTTTGGATTTTAAATCTCCATACAGGCACTTCAATACAAGCCTGGAAACTACAGGCAAACTGTCGGCGCTTAGCCACGTCACTGCCAGGCACCGGCACGCAGTGCAGGGAGAGAACAGCTTGAGTATTTGACCAGTGTCGGTTATGCACATGACCACACTCTGTGTCATCCTCCCCTTCCCTCCACGTAGCGTTATTATTTCTCGGCTAACAACAGGATAGTTTATTTACTATGGCTTTTGAGTCCTTACTGTTGCCTGAAAGCTTTTAACCTGAAAACCAACACAGGCTCTGAGAAAACAGGTAGTGCGTGTTGAGGAGTGAATGTCTTACATGCTTCTAATATATAGAACAATGCCGAGAATGAAGCAGGGCAAAAGCAGAGGCTCCCATTTGGTGAAAAAGTCTTCAAGGTAAGAGTCTGAACCAGCGCAACATTAAACAAGTGCACCTGCCTTTTAGAAGCAAATAATTCCAGCAGGGATTCCTGTTGCTGTGGATACAAAGGGAAGAACAGCTCAAAGACACTGGTAAAGCAGGAGGGATTAGAGATCTAGGGAAATAAGTAAAAGGTATTGGGTTTCATTGCACAGTTCTAGAGCACAGTTACAAAAATGTCCAAACACCCTTGTCCTCGAAATGAAATAGGATTGCCAATTTACTGTGAGCATAATCAAAGGAACAAACAAAAAAGTTTTAGTACATTGTGTATATACATCCTAGCATTTGTGAATCTGTTAGAATATTTCTTGATAGTTTTTCTGGATTTTTTTGCCTGATGTCTTGCTACCTTTTTCCCTTGTGTGTGTGGTATAATGATGGAGGTTTAGATGGTGGAAACTACCTGAACAGACGATTTAATTAATTGCTTTAATTAAATTCCTCATTATCACAAATAATAAGTCAAACCATTTTTGTTACAAAAAAATAAAGTGCAGTGAAGTAGTCTACATGAAAGTGTTTCAGTGTATTTGAAACAAAGCATCACACCTTTTTAAAAAATTTTCCAGTCATTTATAAAAAATAAAATTAAAAAGGGCGACACAAGGTAATGCTTTATCTAGCTACCAAAATGGCAACTATGTTCACTGTTCTCCTGTACTTTAATATTATAGCCTATCCAAGAGTAAAGTCCTAACTACACTGTATCGTCAACTTTGCTGCAGCAGAGTGCTTGGAAAAGCGTCAGCTCCAGACCATTGCAAATACAGATAACAGTCTGTTTTCAGAACTAGATGCTGAAAAATCACGTGTTATAAATTCTTGCCTAAATTAAACCTTGAAATGGGATAAATTTCTGTTCCACAACAAAAAAAGGAACCTTAAGATTTTTTGTGGGTAGGAAGGAGCCCAGGGTGAGAGATGATGATAGAAGAGTCCCAGCAGAAAACAGCCTGGTGTTCAAGGCACAGAAACTCACAGTGCCCTGGTATAAGCCCCTCTGTAAAAGGCAGATAGAGACAGTCATTCTCCTTCTCCTAAATAATCTAACAATGTATCCAAAGTAGAACTTGTTCTTTTTTAAGGAAAGATCAGCCCCCCAACATTTCCAGAACAATGTAATCAGGACATGACTTGGAGAACAGACTTCACCACAAGGAACAGATTTTCTGAAAAATTTTCCAGCTCTACACAAAACTACAAATAGAAATGCTCAGCTTAACAAAGGTTGCTAATATTAACAGTAACACAGAAAACCCCACTCACTCATATTTTAACTAAAGGATAAATACGTTACTTAGCACTAGAGACTTTCTCTGAGTAATCCTGACAAGTAATGTGTTTCGTGTTGCCACTATACTACCTACCTTTTGTTTGCTTGGACAAAGTCCGTTGCTTTCTCCGACAGAACTGTAAAAGCCTTTACCCTTCTCTCCCCTTCCTCCCACTCTCCGGGCAGCGATACGTGACTCAGACAGGTAAGAATCGACACAAAATCCAGTATGACGATCTGTGAAAACAGCAAAACCGCTTCCCTGTATGATGCTACATGATGCCGTTCCGTAGTGCGAAGGCTCTGCAACTGATCCCACACCACTGGGTCACTCAGTCAGCGACAGACGCAGCAGAAGGGGTTCACTGCTTGTATCAACAATTACCAAAAGCGGCTGCTCTCAAGAACCTCATGCAAGTGCATCAATGGCAGACCTCAGAACGGGATTTCAGCTTCACTGCTGACCAACAGATGTCCATCTAGAAGTTATCCCTCTTTAATTACGAGTAAACAAAGATAAGCCAGTTCTCCATTGGATCAACCTTAGGAAAAAGTGTTAAGATTGGGAATGAATTCGCTCAATGAAAGAAGGGATAACAATACAGTCTCTACTGGGATGCTTTTCGATGCAAGGGTCAAGAAAGGGGTTTTCCACATATTGTTTGTTCTATAAACTGCGCCAATGATGACTCTTCCTCCCAAGACCAGGGATAGATGTATCAGGAACACCACCAATGGAAATAAAAAGATAAGTGAATCTAATTGTCAGTAGCTCACATTTAATTTGACTGCCACTTCTGACACCAGGGGATAGATGAGTCAGTTGCTTACTTCAGTGGGAGAATTCACATCTTTTTTTTCTTTTTCCCAGCACACAACTACTTCCCTTCCAAGATACACCACAACATTGGTGAAATTCACCATCCCTTTTAATTTCAGAAAACACTCTTCTAAATTGGTCAGAACAGAGTTTAAAAGGAAAATGTTTGGTTCTGATTTTGAAAAAGTTAAAGATGTAATTTCTTTAAAAACAAGAGAGCCGCTTTCTAAAAATGACACGTCAGCAAAATATTTCGTCATGTCCTAATTACTTCCTCCTGATATCAAATCAACATTGTCCCTTCAAAAACTTAAAATTTTGATGCAACAGTGCTTTTTATTAAAGTACTGTTTTTTTCAGGAACTTCCCACCAGGTTTAGTGGTGACTAATTTTATTGGATGATGGATTCCAAAGAAGAGCAGTCTGTAAGCCCAAGCCACGAAAGCCACCGCTGTCACCACTTGTGACATCTTAGCAAGAATCCATTAAAAAGCTGAGGAATATTTACTTTGACCTTTGACTAAACCCTTCAAGGATGCTGTGTTTCTCTCCCCCCAGATGGCACCTCTTCCTCACTGGATCTCTCTCCAAACTTGATGGTTGGACCCTACACAGGTTTTGGAGGCTCCTCCCTGGTGTTGAAGTCTACTGCCTACTATCACAAGACCAAAACCTAACCTAACCCACAAACTTTCCATAAACTTTCCAAGCACCATTTTGAAGATAACTGCCCCCACTATGCATATTGTAAGATGTTCTCTTTTCTTTCTAGCTTCTGGCCCATGTTTGTTGGGTGCCATTTATATCTACTCGACCTGGATAAGGACATCAGTCACAAACTTAAATAGCTGCGGTTTTTTCATGTTTAAGATAGGCTTATTCTTGCTAAGCTTCTGTTGCCCCTGGACCTGTCACTTCCCCTCCTTTTGTTCTACAAATATTTTCGGCTTCCTTCTTTGTCTCACTAAAACCTGTATCCCCTCCCTGACCCCAGCGGATGTAGTATCCCTCCCCTGTAGCAGTCAACCCTTCTTCACCACCCTGTCTCAAAAGCTGTTGCTCTCCAGTTACATGTTGATTCTCCTGCTAGGGTAGATCAATTAGGACTCTCACTTTTTTCCTTTAAGTGGTTAGTCCTAGATTCCCTTCCATCTTGTAATTTTAATGCTTGCCTCTCTTTTGTCCTCTGTGCTTACCCTTTTCCTAGACAACATGATTAAGGGCATTAGCAACTCTGACTGCTGCATTTCAATTATTTCATTAATTTCTCCTCTTTTACTTCACCCCATGATCTTGACTTCTCCCTGAACGTTCCAAACGTGTCTTTTTCCTGTTTCTTCTTTCAAACTCCCTTCCATATCATAACTCATTTTGCTGATACAACTCACACCACCCTTCTGTCACTGTCACTGCTTTTATCCCTCCTAACCACCTCCCATTTCCCAGCAACTGTTGTTGCTTTCCTCACCCATGTCAACTCAACTTTCCCTATTCTTTTTTGCACCATTCTTCTCTAGTGATTGTGGCCCTTTACTGTAATTCCGTTGAGTCTTTTTTCCTTTGTTAGACTAATTCTTTTCCACGCTTTGCTTCTCAACCTATACTGACCTTTGCAATTTTACCACTGAGCTCTTCTACCTCCCCTAACCACCTCTCGTTAAGCTTTCTTCTCAGAAATCTCTTTGAGTCTGCATCTTGCCAGTACATGTGAGGTGTACACCAGGCGTTGAACGTGCGTCTCAAGTAACACACGTGACACACAAACACTGGAGTACAGCATTACAGAGCATGCTTCTAACACAACTTAAACCTAAGCCCTAAGTACTTGCTTATTGACGTATTTGCCTGTTTACTCCATTAGTGTAACATCAGGCTCAAATATGAACTGCCCTGACGTTCTGCACTGAGAAACGCTGCAAGCATAGGCTGGATTTTTGTAGCAAAGTACAAACTAAATCATGACTCAGCTGACAGCCCAGCTACAGATTTCTCAGAGGCTCTTTCAAAAACTGTAGTATTCACTCAAGATCTGTGATATTTCCAGGATCTAGCTTATTAAAATCAGCATGGAAAAGTCCTTACAGTACAAATTGTTATGTGACAGAACAGGAAAATCTAAAGAGTTCTTTCCTTGGCCCATACAAAATACACAGCTGAATCAGACACATCCATATACTTGTGTGGGAACATCCATACCCACAAAGTTTACAAGATCAGGTCGACCATCCCAAATGTAAGTTGGCTTTAAATTTGACCAAACCAAAGTACCATCCAACCACTGCTTCAGTGAGAGCACTTCCTTACTAAAATTTCAATTTCCATTCCAGAAATGTTTCAGCATTTCATCCTGTTCAAAGTATAAAACAGGGCAATTATTTTTCTAGACAGAAAATGAGGGATACCTGACGATGGCCTTGGTAGTTACAGTCTCTAGATGTTTAATCACCTGGCAGATTCAAAATCACCGTTGAGAGACATCAACAGCATTTTCCACACATAAAGACACCATAAATTGGGCAGGAAAACTAGAGCGTGGTTGAAATGTTGCTGTTTTGTCTGCTCCTGCGTGAATGTTTCAGTGAATAACATACAGTGCAAATTCCAGCTTGTTAACAGGACATTTTTTATGTTATTGGCCAGTCACCCATGTTAAAACTAAGGGCTTTGGGTTTTTTAATGGCTGTCTACTTACCAGACCCCAATTTTCCATGTTATTTCAGAGGAAATTAATATTTTTACTCTGATGTTGCTTGGTGCAGATTTGGCAATGCTGCCTTCACAGAGATGGAAAAGTATACACCCTAGAAAAGCCCGTGGGTGTCAAAAGACAGACCTCCATTGAGTTTAAAGGGCTTGAGATTTGGACCAACATTTTTGTCCCAGCTTGTGGCCACGGATCATACATTCTCCTCCTGACAGCACGAGCACGCAGAAAGAGAAGATACTCATCAAAGTTGCATGATGCACCACCCCAGTGCCACGTCCTCTTGACAGAAAGCTGGCAGCCCAGGAAGGACAGGGACACGGCTGGCAGAGGAGTCTGCTGGGCCAACGTTCCTGATCTCAAACATCTGCAAGTAGCAGCTGTGGATCCGGGCCTCGCAGCACCTCCAGCCCTGGCAGCCGGGTGAGCACAGCTGCCTTGCTGCTATTGCACCCCGTAGCGTGGAACAGCTCCGAGAGGTGCGATACCACAAAGCCACGCGATGCCCACCTCCACACCAGGGCAACATCACACTCCTCCAACAGCTCCAGCCAACAGCCCATGCCCTGCAGCTCACACAAAACTGCAATTATGCCTGATTAACGCAGAGGCGCGACTGACCGCTGTGCTCCTGAGGAAACAAACCACCCAGTGTGATGGGGCACAGTCCACACCGCAGGGCAGCACAGTAACACGGGCACTGGAAGCGACTGAGCTACAGCACTGTGGAGCTCCATCTGGCCTAACCAAACTGCACCAGAGTTTGGGGAAAGCGGGTAACCCAGCACGCAGCAAAGACTCACCACGTCATTGCTGTACGTTACACACTCCCACCTCTCATTTCAATGTAAACTGCATTCAGAGTCGTCTCCTTCCTGGGATCCGGAGGGTAATCACAGCAATCCAGGAAAGAAACCTTAACAATTTCCGCTTATCAAGCATGCAGAAAAAGCAAGTCAGTACCCTCAAAGAGCAATCTTCATCTGTCACAACCCTCACCTGCCCTGTAGCGTACACATCCATATACATATGAACAGGAATCAAATCTGCACTAATCCCCAGAGGGAAGGATCACAACTGCTATGGCCAGATAAGTTTTTGTCCACTGTAGTAGTCTGAACAGCCTTCTGTGGTTCAAAACCAACCCATACGCTGTTTATAAACCGTTCTGAAGAACTCAGCAGTTACATCTCCACAACAGCTCAGGGAAACAAACTTCAAACAAAGAAAAATAAATATGAATAGAACAGAAAGTACATCTCCTCCATGGCCCTAGCAGAGAACTCGAGAACCTAAATGCAGTGTTTGCACTTGGAATGCTTCTTTATTTGCTTTGAACTGCATTGATCAGAGAGCTACCAGATGCTTCGGGGAGTCAGGTTACCAAGCTGCGTACAGAGCAGCTGAAACAGCCACGCTAACATCATACCTAGTCACCAGGAAAGGTATGATAAATACAAAATGCAATTCTATAAAAACTCTTGTGACTCAGTGCAGTTTTGAAACAGGCTTTTTATGAGAAAACTACTACTTCCAAAATCAGTTTTAACATGCAACAAGAAGCTAAGAGCATTCATATACAAACAGTAACAAAAGAAAATCTACAAATACTAACAAATTGAAAGTGGGAAAGAATAGTTTGGGCTCAGAGAAATGTTTGCATATGCTTAAAGGGCAACTTGAAATACTTGTATTTAAAACTGAAAACTGCCTCTAAAGCAAGAACACAGCTATAAAATAACCACACACCAATGCTAACTGAGTACCAAACTTTGGCACAGGCACGTCAAATGTCTGTTAGGAAGGCTGATCTTGACCCAGCTCCTCTCCCCTAGTTCATGTCTGGTATCAGTCACTGACAGTGTTCATTGTGATCCCGACTGCGCAACAAGGCGAGATATGACCTATCTGATTTATCTCTGTCACAACTTCAGCTCTATTCACCAGAAATGATGGAAGGCAACAATGTCTGAAGGACGCAGGCTCGGTGACACTGAACACATGGTCGACTACAACATTGTTCTGGATTTGCCCTGGTATGAAGAAAAGGCAGTCAAAAGGAAGCACATGTATACAGATTCGTGTGGCAAAGACAGATAGGATAAAACAATGAAGATCACTAAACCATTCATTGCATGTTAGCTCTGTGATCAGCAAGTAAGCACTAACTATTTAATTAGTCAACTAATTAGTGACAGGCAACATGGAAGGCTTCAGATGTTCTCAGACAAATGCAAAGATAAAAAGCCTAATTAAACAGCAAGCATTATGCTAACTATTGCCAAGCAGGACAGATGTGCAGGACATTGTATAATACTGTGTTGCCGGATAACGGCAGTTGTAGCTATTCTGTCAGAAGTTGTGTTTTAAAAATCCCTGCCATCCCTAAGCTCATCTTAGATACCTTAACTACCAAAGAGAGAAACCTTCCTGCAGACAGAACGCCAGAGATTTGCTGTGTTAGATTCTAATTCTACTTTAAGAAACAAGTTCTAGGCTTTGACAAAAATATACTTTAATCCATTTGCTTTTTAAATGCAATAATTATATTAATGCACCCACATGGAAAGGGAAATACATTTCACAACACTTTCATACAAAATATTGTGATCGTAGCCACCATTCATTTATTGCTAGTTTGTGTAGCACATTATGTATATTTCCAGTGTCCTCAGAGAATAAGTCATTGTTTACACCAGAGCCTGGATTAAGGAGGTTTTTGAAATCATGGATTAAAAAGGGTTTTCCCTATAATCAGAAGACAATAATGCTTTCCACAGCTATATGCAAAGAGGTGGATAAAAAGCTAATTGGTTCACTACACTGGAACCAATGACAAGATACTGCTGTGAGCAAGCTTTTTGCATTCTTGCAGCCAAACTTCAATCACCTGCTGCCAGGGCATCCTATTTAGCATGCTGTTCCATGAATCATCCACCAAAATAAACTGAAAATGCTGGTTTTTTAATTGTGTGTTCTTCTGGCCTAACACTGCTGCCATGACCATCACTCTTAAATTACCACAGAAAACACAAAGAAACAAAAAACACCTGCCCTACTGGTAAGTTAGTATTCAGCAATGGGGTTGTTTTTTAAAGCATCTCAGTACTTGGGACTATGAAAATATTAAAATGCTAGCTTACATGCAGCAGGATATACATTTAGGGGAACACAGATTTAACCGAGAACTATGCAATTCAGTGTCCCTAATTCTAGCTGTTCCCAGGTTTTAAAATACATTATTTAACTGCAGTGGAACCTCACCTCCAAGAATTGGTATTTGCAGAACTCTGAACTCATTACTCCTTTCTCATATTCATAGCTACTGATATTAAGTATTCATGAAAACAGATTTTACACTTCCAAATAATTTTCAGATACAATTTTCATTGAATACTTGCAAGTCGAATATTTTTTAAAGCTTTTCATTTCCAAATTTAGTGTATGCATACTTGATCTCAGTGGGGATAACAAAAAAAGGGTAACTTTTGAAAAACTTCCTTTAGACTTAAATCAGACTCCTTTTTAGGGTCTTCATTCGTGATAATTTGTCAATGTTAGTGACTCACAGTACTGCAAGTCTAAGTGGGGACATGCACATATTGACCAGAATGTCTGATAAAACTCTTTTCCATGTAATTTCCTCCCCCTCTGCCAGACCAAGTCACTCAAGGGAAACTAAAAATATATAAGACTTGTATTTGAGCTGAACCTCTCTTTGGAGTTTCTTTGCCTTGATTCACTCTGACGCTGACAGGGCTTTCTCCCCTCGTCCCACAACAAAGGGGAGGCGGGGGCA
>NW_010099839.1:0-20669 GCF_000699245.1 Pterocles gutturalis | reverse complement strand
CAAAGGGGAGTCAGGAGCACCAGTCAGAAGGAACAGTTTGGAGGGCAGAGAACAATAGAGGCTGAGACTCCGTATCTGGGCTGAACTGCTTTTTCACGAGGGGGAACATTTGTCCAGTTGCTGCTTCTCCTTTAGGACTAGACATTGCTCAGAGCTTACACCACTCTAACAAGTGGTCTGATGCTGCTGCAATAAGCCTTGTTTTATGCTAGAGAGTGACCTAAGTCCTGGCTTTGTGCAAGGGGAAGCATGTAATTGTACTGCCCAGGAGGAACCTCATGCAGGAATTGTGGGAATCACAATTCCTTCCCTGCTTGCCATGCTCCTGCAGGGAAGTTAATTACTGCAGCAATTTATGATGCAACTTGCTCCCCCCCCTTTGCACATCATCTCAGCTCTGCTGCCCAGCTCACTGCAGCTCCTCACGTGTGGGACAGCAGCAGCCGAGACGAAGCCTCCAGAGCCGCTTTCGCACCTGTACCTACTGAGCTGTCCGTGCGCGAGAAGCGAGGCCAGGCTCTGTCTGCACTGCTGCCAGCGCTGCCGCCTCCATCACTCACCTGCTTCTAGAACGGAACCACATGCATCCTAAAGAAAAGTAGCACTCTAGCTGAAAACACATGTCTGCATGTGATTACGCTCCAAGGAAAAAAGTCAGTGGGAGATATTTATTTGAATGGTGAAACATGAATAATGAGATCACCTTCACTGACCCAGTGTTAGATCAAGCACAACAGATGCCATTTTCCAGTGCTCTGAGTACCCCCTGCACTAGGAAGAAGCTTCCCCTCCTGGCAGGTCATTCCATATACTCATTTGCAGCATTTCTGCACTGCCCTCTGAAATAACGGGCACAGATCTGGGTGCACCAGTGCTCTGACCTCCGTGACAATCTCTGTTTCCAGAAACTCCAACGACCAGTTAACAAGCCACAGCCAAAGACTGCAGCAGCATTTTGTGAGACAGTTCACAGCACGCAGCCCCCCTTTGCAGCATGGATTATAAAGCTCATTTTCGGTTCAGGTGGATAAGAAGCGGCGCCCAGGGCTGCTCCGCGGCACTGCTGGAAGAGCAACAACGCTGAACATCCCTGGGAGCGCTGTGCCGCCGTGGATGTGCCGCAAGCTGCGCTGCCACTGCCAAGCACAACGGCAGCAAGGGGCAGCCTGCAGCAATCTCCAGGGAGGAAAGGTAATTCTCATTATTATTTCTCTGTTCAATGAAAAATGTCTTTCTTCAGTCTCAAACAAGTTGAAAACACTTGTAAAATCTAGTTCTAATAATTGTTATGTAGGTAAGTGAATTACATTTGTGTGTTTCCATGGCGACTGATAATGTAAAATAATTAACTATGAAGAATAATGAGGAGAAAACTACTTCCTCTTTTTAAGGATTAGGGGTTTACAAATTGATTCAATCTAGCTATTTTTAGTGCATGTAACCTTTCCAAAGAATGTTAGACAATTATGAGTAAATTAAACTAAATTGCATTAAAAGGCCTTCACATTGATCAGGAGACTTCATCTGCTGCTGATACGAAAATTTAAAAAAAACTCTTTCTTAACTTTATACATATATTAATATAAATTCTGTGACATTTTGCACTAAGTGCTGACTGCTTGCTTTTTGCTTTCTCAGAGCAATACTTGGTTTCTCTTCAGCACTCTGTTTGTGCAGCGCTGCAGACAAGCGCTCTCTGCTCCCTACAAAAAGGACACGTTCTGCTACAGCTCTTTGCTACAACACAGTTCAAACAAAACTTCCGGCTGAAAAGTCTTGGCTGAGGTACCTCAGAGGAGGATACCGACACAGGATTGCGGCACAGACACAAGAACATCCGTATGTCCTGTTCTCCACAGAAAGACAGCCCCTGGCTGACAGACTTGGTTGGAGGGTACATACGCTTTGTTTTTCCATCACAGTATTTTATACTGACAGCACAGCAATAAACAGCACAGGATGAGTAATAAGGAAGTGGCTAATAGCTCTAAAGTACATTTTTAACTGAAATTTGAGTGGAACAGAAAGCCTAAAAGGTGCTGAGAACAGGAAGATGAGAGGAAAGTGATTTTAACCCCAAGAGGGGATGCCAGGAACTAAGGAAAAAGAGCAAGAAGCAGGTATTTTTTCTTCACTGCTCCAGCAATATAACAACATCCATAAAGCACTTCAACATTTTCTGCTCTTGCTGTATTGATATTTTAACTTGTTATGTTAGTAACGGTTATTGTAGAAATACAAAGAAGGCAGCATTTTCAATTCTCTGCCAACCATAGAAATGCCAGCCTCCCTTGGTTTTTGCAACCAACATTTTGTTGTAACAATACCATACAGAATTTGAATTTTATCTTCATTTCTGCAAGTGTTTCAAAACATTCCTACTAAGTATATCTAATCTATTGCATAAAAGGAACTGCATTGTCACATACATAGTCTGCCTTCCTGGTAACCCCCTAAAACCTGTGTGGACGGGGTACTGGCACAGAAGGCACAAGCAGTGAGTTGTTAGAGAGAGAGCACCCCTGCTGTAACTTTAGAAAGTCTGTAAAGCAGCAGAACTTGTCCACAAGTTTACTCTGGCTTAGACAGTGGAAGGTATAAAAACAGTTGCATATTTATTCCCCTTCTCAACCAGTTCATACAGTTTATTTACTCCAGTTTAGATAGCTCAAGGTAACCACAGCAATCCGATTTACAGTTTCACTGCTGAATAATTCTTTAACATATGGTGATGGCTTGTGTTCTTGGTGGGCCCCCAAGCAGGCTGTGGCTGCCGGAGAGCAATGTCCTCGGCTAGACATTTCCCATACCTGCTCTAGGGTCTACAGCAAAAACGGCAGAAGGGCCAGAAATGACAATTTTTTGCTTCCTGAACAATCCCAAACACCAAAAGCCTCATCAGAATCAAAAGGTATCAAAAGGTGTTATCAGAATCAAAAGAATCACAGGGAGATTACAACTCTACAAGCTTACGTCGTACATTTCTGCACAGCTCCGAAAACACAGCATCACAACAAGGTAAGAGAAGGGAGGGATTCAGACTGTGATCTGTGATCCCACCTGGTACAATTCGCTTTAAAGATCAATACTGCTTTGGAGGACACATGAAGGGCTTCAAGCTTAACCTCCACTTAGAGGATTTTTGTATAAAAACAATGGTCAAAGAGACTTTAAGTATGTGGAATTCTCATTTTCAGTGTGCCTTCACCTTGAGGATCTACAAGCAACTTTGTCAGCACTTCTGAGTTCCAAAGTCGGCCACGATGCAAGCACCTATCCCCACATCCGCAGACACGCAGACCTTCCAACATCTAGTACTTGGATACAGGCTCCAAGCACACTTATACATGGAGGAAGCAAGACCCTTCCAAACAAAAAGTAACATATTCTTCTCACTAAAGGAAATAAAATTAAAAACTTACCAAAAAATTAGTGTTTCCAGAAAAGAGATTCCAACGTCAGATGCACCAACCACAACAATTCTAGTGTTGATAGACACTTTAGATTCCAGTACCAGCTTTCGATTTATGTGGTTCAAAGCATAACTCAACTGTAAAAAATATGTAAAATAACATAGAAACACATTTAAAAAACAGCAAAAGTCTGCTAAGAATCATTAGACCATCAGTAATGCATTTCCATGCATTCATACAAAACTTACTACGGCTCACTGACATGACATGACTAGTACTATGATTTTTCTGTGCACAGCACAAGATAACACGGTAGATAAATGGTACTAAATACTGAAATATGTGCGTGTTTAATAGGTCACAGAAAATTAACAGAGCTTAATGGTCTGGCTTCTCTTGGAAAAGATACTTTGGAGTCCTTGCAAGAGAGGAGAAAACACTGCCTCTTCTATAATTAGCTACCATTTAGCCAACACCTGGGGAACACACATTTACATAGCATTAAGGCCATTTTTATACCTTCTGGAGCAGTTTTTACTCTTACTGTTTTATTTATGGAAATGGTTTTACTTGTAAATTAAGTAGGAACTTATATCTTGAGTGTCTTTGTATGTTTAATTGAAAACTCTCTTCCAAAATGATAGAAGAATTCACCTTATTTTTTCTTAAACACAGAGCAGGTACAGTGAAAGCCTGGCTGTCAAATGAGTAAGCTGGTATAGTATGTCAATGCCACCAAGACCAATACTCTGGCCAGAATGTTACTATAAGGTTTTTAGTTACTAGCTTCTCAGTTTCCATTCTTCTTAATGCATACACTGGCTAAGAAAATAAACTCCATGGTTTGTTTTTTTTTTTTTAAATTTGTGTCTCTGGGTCTCACTAAGAACAGAGATTCTCAAAACAAATATGCAAGAAAGGGTCACAAGATAATATCACATTTGACAATTTTTTTCTGCCCTGAACTATATTTAGTTTTTAAAGTTCTGATGAAAGACAAGGAGATACTTTCATCTTGCAGCACAACACAATTTGCATTTTTCTTATTGCTTTGAGTTGTATACATTCACATTTCACAGAATGCACAGTTGCATAAATGCACTGAGGAGACAAATGGAAAATGGAGTTACTTCTATTATTTGTCAGAAACTTTTATATATTTCTGCGGTGTCACTTAGGCAGGAAGCAATCTAAGACTTCTAACAGGTTTCCCCTATTACAAATAGGAAACAGAGGATTAATAAAATTAACTCCTCTAAATTCCTCCTATGAAATTGCAGTAGAAATACATTCTCTATGTATTAGTGGACAGAGTAACTCAATACGTGAAGAATAAGTATTTTATTTTAAAGCTATGGCAATGCCATTGGCCTTCTCAAGAAGTAAACAGCACACTGAGATCCCCAAGAGATCTTTTACACCATGCCTTTGCAGTGGTGGAGACTCACACCGGAGATTCAGCGTAGCCTCGCTAGGGAAGGTAGAGAATTGTCTGTATGACATACTGGAGTGCTGTCCTGTACCTTCAGGAAGGATTACAAACCAATTACTTGCAAACTGTCATCACTGTATAGGAAGTAATTTAAAATGTGGCAAAATTAAATGTCTTCTTTGGTCAGGCAACATGATTTTTTACTGCCAGATAAATGTTCTTCTGGTTGCAGTTTATCACAGTGCAATGATGACATCCAGTGGTGAGCCAGATTCATCTCAGGGACTGGACTGCACTAAGAAAATTCCAGAAGATGTCCTAAAAAGTACACTAGCCCATGCTGGCTGCTTAACAAAGTCAAACATGTGAAACCTTGCAGGCAGCCCTGCACCAAGGAACAGTTTGAC
Source organism: Pterocles gutturalis (assembly GCF_000699245.1). Lineage (NCBI taxonomy): Eukaryota > Metazoa > Chordata > Aves > Pterocliformes > Pteroclidae > Pterocles > Pterocles gutturalis. Next base: position 15,417 of record NW_010099839.1, on the reverse strand, counting down.
TAGCCAGGGCTAAGCCACAGGACGGCTGTAACGCTGCCCCAATTTTGTTATGTAAGTCTCTACAAGTCTACAAACAAGCCTAACAATCTAATCCAAAGCCAGTGCTTCTTAACATGGTTAAGCAATTATTACAGCAGGATTTGCCAGTAAAAAGTGTTTTGATCAAAAATGAAAATATATCTAGAACACTTCCAGATTTCAGAAACTGAAAAAACCTTTGATATTTAATTGCAAATGGGCATCACCAGAAGATATTTTTTAAAATGACAAGAACTGATGCCAATTATTAAAGACATGCCCCACCGCTTCAAATAAAACTCAGACTATATTCTTTACAACATACTGATTGGGGTATGCCCCGACTATAATGCTTGACCTTGTTCTGCAAGTGCTGACACTTGCGGAGATCGCACGGTACCACAAACAGGCATTGAAGAGACTCTGCTTAGGGCCCTAATCTTGGTATTCAGATTCCTTGGGTTTGTGAACACCACAGACAAGAACTCTGACAGGCGCTTTTTTTTTTTTTTTTTCCTGCACACAGAGAGCTGCAACTTTTTAGAACAGCAATGCCTTCTGGAGGAAAAAATATTAGTGATGTTTTTGCTGAAATGTGGCTTTTAGCAAAATTAGTAAAATGGTAAAAAGAACATGAAGAGAAACTACTTGTAATGTACCTAATCAACCAAAATAACTAGACAGGAATGTCAGCAGCTAATAGGATAAACCAAATAGACCTTGCAGCAATGCCAAGCTCAAACATCTCTTTCTGCTGCAGTGCTGTGTTGGGTTTTCTGTGGGGTTTTTTTGTTGTTGTTTTACATGTACTCCAACAATGAAATACAAAGCAGTAATACAATTTCCTAGGGAAGAGTTCTATCTGATTTATGAAATGGCTTCTGTATCAATGGTACAAAGGCAGCATATGAGTAGAATATAACTGTTTTGTTCAACACACAATGGCCCCAACACCAACAGCTGTCATGCTTCAGAAATCACCTTTCTAACAGCTAAGTACACTAAATGGCCCCAGGGAGTAAGGAATTAGGTGGATTGGTCCCATAATACCAACTTTTTTTAGCAAAATGTCAGGACAAATGACTACGTATGTTCCCCAGAGGAGTAATCAGACATCATAATTGATAGGTCACTAGCAAACTCTAACTTGTTTATTTTGTATCCAATTTATTAAATAAAACAGCAATCATTAACTAATGCAAGGCAAAAAGCAATAATTGCTATTGTTAGAATAGGCATATACAGCTCAGAAAAAAAGTATTTTCTTGGATTATGAAAAAGATTATTTTCCCTCCTATCCGCTCGGTATCTGACAGCCCCTCCTGTCACGTTGCATCCACCTGGTGGGCAGAAGGCCATCCACACCTTCAATCCCAGCTGCTGACAAAGGTGGCCCTTCTTGCTGAACCACGGGGGAGATTTTTTCATGTGGACAGCCAGTGCCATCCACTTAGAAGCCTTCCAACTTTACCGCCGTGAAAAAGGCTCATGCATTTCTCAGAATACTCCACTGAAAACACAAACCCTGCACTTACGACCTCACAGCACAATACGTGCCAGAGTAGGATTAATTCATAGCATTAAAAATTCACACATCTTTCTACCCTAAGCAACCAATGGAAAAAGACATCAAAAATCACTTGGCTTTAGCAAACATGTTTGTATGCATTTTCTTCCTTCGCACTTTCAAACCAGGTAAAGCATCACACAGTTGTTGTGCGTGGCCAGATCTCCCATCTAGGTAGCCACTCAGTTTGCATATTGCCTGGGAATGTACTCATCATATATTTATTCAACAATATACACTGGTGGTACAAACTCAGATGGAGAACATTTTGTAGCTCCTTTTAGTTCTGTTTTCAAACATTGGACCCTGAGCTATTGGTAGGATTTCTAAAAATATTTATTGTAATTGTTCTATAACAGGTTTGGTTTTATAGCAAATGTTACCTTCGTTTAAACAGCAAAAAATGGAAACTGAACACACGAAAATGAAAAACCAAGTTGGACAGAAGATTTCAACTTTGACAGAAAAGGAGCAGTGCAGTGTTCTGAACTGGGTATTGGTAAATACATCCTAGTAAAACAGCAGCAGTGCATCAGAGAGCTGTGACACTCATCACTGGAACAGTTCATGGAGACTTGATTTTATTACACACTGAGAACTTGGGCCTTACCCAGCTATAGACACTGAAGTGTTTGCTGAATTTTACATCGATTAAAATGCCCCTGAGTTCAGAAGGACTGCTCAGGGAACTACAAGTTAAACATGGCACTGACTCATTTGCTATGTACTCAGCATCTTCACAGATCCTCCACTACTACAGGAAATCACAGGCACCCACCAGGAGGGACCTTCCCAGCCCTGTCACGGGGGATTTGACGCCTGTCTGCGATGCTTTTGTTTTAATTTAGCATTTGCTACTAAGAAACCTCAGTGATAGGTACTGCTGTACAGGTTTCTGCATAATTTGACCTCTTATTATAAAAACCATCAGAAAGAGTAAAAATTATTAACAAACCTGTTCCTAGACTAGTGCTGAGGTCAGCAACAGAGGCAGGCAAACAAGGTGAAAAAAGCTATTTTAATTTCAAGCTCCATTTGTATCACAAGAAAAAAAGAAAAATCAATGTTTACCAAGGAGATATGAACAAAACATATTGGAAAATACACGATTTTTCAGCCTGAATTAATTTTTTTTCTAAATACCAGCTACAATCTAAAAAGTCTAACTAGGAATGTCTGTAAACATGTCCTCAAAAGCTGTTTCCAAGCATTCAGATTTACACAAACACCAGAATCAGAAGGAAAAAGAAATACAGCTGTGATGAAGACTGCAGCCTGAATTTTGTTGTCTTTGTCAAAGAACCCCTCTTCAGTAACTGTGGCTCTATAAAACCAGTTTTCCTAGCTTTTATATAATACTTTTCATCCATAGATCTCAAAGGCCTTTATAAATTAAGTCAGTATCATTTTACCAATCTCTATGTGGGTAAAAGCCCATCTTCAGCTTCTGGAAAAACAGTCTACATATTCATGACCAATTTCTATCCCACAAGCTATTCTTGGAGGGAGGGGAAAGCAGGTAGTAAATAGAAATTTTTTTTTGGGGGGGGAGCTATGATTCAAAAAAATATACAAAACTGTAGCAACATCTAGGAACTTCAGCCTGAAATGCCTTCCAGATATTATCTAGCAGGACTCCCAGCATAAATGTGGAAGGAAATACAGAAGAGGTTGGGCTGGATGGCTCTCAGTTCCCTGTCAAATTTACATAAACCATCACAGGTCTATCACACTTGACATCAAAAAGCTAGACTGATTTACTCCCAGAGTTGATCTGGCTGTGCCCAAAGGCAAGACAACAAAACTGGAGCTTGTAATAATCATACAGTGTCTATCAATGCCATGCCAAAAGACTGTCTTGCTGTCCTGCTCTTCAGAAGTCCGTGCAAAGGACTGACCTCCACAAGCTCGAAGTCCGTACAGAGAAACATGTACAGCCAGGCACAGGGTAAAGGACTCCTGTGAGAACACTCACTGTGCACAGTTTACACAGAAACAACCGGCCAAGAAAAAACCTAGCAGCTTGCATTAGTCTCTGGAAATACCAACTGGAATGGACACTGAGCCAATCTGTACAGGCGGATAAACCAACATCCACACTGCTCACCAGCAATGTTTGCTGATCCCCAAGTCTCACTGCAAATGTTACCAACAATCACTCATCTGACTACAAGAATGACCAATCCCTCCAAATCCAGCATCTGTAAAGGCTCACTGTGCTGACAGCAGCCCGGCAGACAGTACTTCCAATTGACAGCATTTCCCCCGCAGCGGAAGCGTGACTGATGCCCCACGCATCCAAACGCTGGACTGAATCCCTCCAAGCTGGTGACCACGTGCAGGTCCACGGAGCCTTGCCGGCTGTATTCTTCCGGTGGATGCCATGCCCTGACAGCACCGCCTGGCTCCCCACCACCACCAAGGTGCTGCAGAGAATGGCTTCTCAGGTGGCACCATCCTGCACCAAACTGCTCCCGGGGAGCACGATGCAGGCAGGCATGCCATGCCAGGCTGCTGCAGAGCCGGCCCTGCCAAGGAGAAGCCCTCACTGCCTGTGCTGCTTTGTGCCTGTCCACATGGAGACAGGCCTGCCCTAGAGAGACAGAGGTGCTTTGGGAAAGCTGTCCTGGAAACTGTTCTGCTGAGGTCCCTCTTTGGCACTCTCACTGGTTCTGGCAGATGCAGCGTGGACCAGCAGGATCTTAGCGGACATTTTTGTTCTGCGCTCCATGGCATTGGTGATTACCCAGCAACAAGGCTCCACGGCGCAGGGGCTGGGCAGTTCAAGGAAACAAACTTCCACTTGCTTTTTCCATGCAGCCCCTCTGTGTTTCCTGATGGGGGTAAGAGCAGCTCTGCTCTCACTACACAGCTCTGCTTCTCCGCATACAAGCAGTATAAATCCTGCCAGCTCCTCTCAATGACATGCCTTCTCCCAGATAATGCTGTCCATCCATGACAGGTTAATCTTCTTGCCTTCTTGGCGAGGAAGGATAGCTATAGTTTCTATATTTCTGCAATTTAGTGTTTCAGCTTCTCCAGAAAAACTGCAGAAAAGCCAAACACCCTTTAAATTTGCTGGTGACCACACCAACAACTCAACAGGTGGCAACTGCCATGGAAACTGGGTACCCAGAGCTCCCGCCTCATTGCTCTCTTGAAACAGCAACCCTGGAAAAACACTGTAATCCATACCTTTAAAGCAGACAGATGCCTCAGCCTACACTAAGACTGCCATAAAAACCTAATTGAATAACATGGAAAAAATATGCAAGCAATTTAGAAGTTGAAAACTACCAAAATTAATGGTTTGTACTAAACACATAATTTGTACAATTAATTTTGGTAACCCTCATCTTTAAAGAGATTATTTGAACAGATTTCCAAGACATCTGAACAACGTTATTTGAAAAGCCGACCTAGCTTTCACTGTTAGTCACGCAGCCCTTGATGTCTGAGGGTATCCTCTACCATGCGCTTCCAGAGAGAGAAGCTCGCAAGCCTGGGTCCAGCCAGTGTGTGCCTGCAGCTTGGTCCCAGTCACTACTCTGTGCCACAAACGGAGTCATGGCACTCTGCACTCCTGCACAGAGAAGGCTGAAGCCCGGAAGGTCGAAAGAGCACGCAAATGCTTCCCAAGGATCAGGGCTGACAGAGAATTCTTTAAATCCTGCTTTTAGTGGCATAATTATTAACACGCTATTAAGTCATTCCAACTAGGTAAGTAAGTAGATTCCAAATGACATAATTTAAATCACAGCTCATTCTTTACTGACAATTTCACAAAAGAAGTTGGGATCTAAGGGTCTGAACCAAAGCCATTAAAAACTAACGGGAAAACACTAATTTATTCTAATTGTCTCTGGATGTAAATAGATATGGAAAATGCTTTCCTGCACTAGGACCAGGGTCTGAGCAGTCAGCTAGAGACCATCATTAAATTAAACAATGTCTCCTTAACGTCTCAGGTGTATTTTACAGAGTTCCTGTGCCATCAGAGTACACATTGATTATGCCACCTTCACACAGAATAAACAAAATAAAATAAACTTGGGAATTACCTATAAACAGCAAAATTTTATCTAACTGAAAATACCACTAACATTTCCAGGCATTAAATTATTTTCTTCCACAAGGAACAAAAGGACTTCCTTAAGCTTTGATTTTAAGCAAGTCCTGCTTCACCTCTCTGGTCCAGCTCCAAAAGGCACTATGAAAAAACCTGAACGTCCCTGACGAGACTTAACTGGAAAAATGTCTCAATGCTGGCTGGCTCAGGAAGACTTCCCTCTCAGGACTTCTCTTGAGAGAAGACACCACCACAATGCACCACAACTACCCCAATACCTATATCAAACCAAGATTGCATCTGCTCTGGAAAGGGAGAAGACAGAAACATCTCTGCCCACTGTACCTACTCTGTGTGCAGACACAAGGCAACAGAGGTAGCATTTTCTACATGTACTGAATTCATTGAAATGTGTAAGAGATGTATAAAATTAAAAACTTTAAAAAATGTAAAAATCATAATCACATTTCATACTGAAAACAATTAACACAAAGTACCTAGATAACAGTACTAGGATACAAGGGGAGATTAATTTGCAGCTTACTACAGAGTCGTATTTTAGTGACAGCAGCCGTGGTTCTCCATTTTGTAACAGTGAACATTACCTTTCTGCAGAAAAGATATCTGTGCCCTCCTTACAGACTGGAATTATGCTACTTCCAAAGTCAATCTACAAAATGCTTTGAAAAAGCTTTAAAAATAAGCCTGACCTGTTCTTAAGCAGAAATTACTACTTTAGTTTGCTGCAATGTTATTAACACCTGTATAGTACTGACACCATGCTTGCAAAATAAAGATAGGTCATCTTACTTTTAATTTCACACATGCACATAAGTGGTAAACATTCAGAGCATTCCTGTTAATGATGCCATCTGGTGCCTCCAATAATGGTGTAATATTCAGCCTTCCAAACAAGATGGAATAGCAGCAACACACAAAACCCACTGACACTTACAGTACAGAAATTTATTATCAGCCATCAGTTTAGAATGACTGTGTTTGCATGACTATCGATGCTATAAAATCATCACCTTTACCAACCAAGTGGAGGTACGATAAATAATGGATATTAATCCATGCACATACTACAAAAGCATTAAAAATTCATTACTCAAGCACAACAGCATCTTAAGCAACAGTTACTTCTTTAAAAATTAATACTACTTTCCTGCTTAAATGAAAACTACACACAGCAAGCCTTTGTTTGTAATACCAGTGTGTTCATGTACAAATTGCAACACGTAGGAATGTTTCTGTTTTAACTTGGATACACGAATCTTGTTATTTAAAAACCAGGGAATTCTCTTGCCCATCCTACCTAGGCTCTCTTTGCTATATTTCTTCTCTGTTGTCTTAGTAGAGCCTTAATGAGTGAAAAAAATAAATCCATCAAAACCCTTCTGCATTTTAGCCACTTTCAGTACATCCCAAGTGAATTTAGTACTGAAACTGAGCCAAAATGAAACCTCCTATTACTACAGATGTTCTACAAAGTCAGAACATGCTTTGCTGTAAGGCAGTCAGCTATACAGTAACATAGCACCCACAGCTTTTCTTAAACACTCAGCAATTCAGTGCACTTTCCCCTTTTCTTATGGAGTACAGTTGAAGAGAAGGCATCTACAGAAGCACAGCTAACTACTTCTGCGGTAATGCATACAGACCATGCTGGGGAACAGATCTTTCCCAGTTACTGCAGCTCCATGAGCTGCACTGAGATCTGCTCTCACAGACACTTGCACTTCAGGTGTGCATGCACTCCAAAGCAAAGTCTTTGTTGCTTTATAGTACTTGTATCTGTACCTGTCCACCTTCTTGACATTTCTCTTTGGAGGCATAAGGCAGAAAATGCTTTGCTCCCTCCATTTATTTCAGCTGTTCAGTTAGAAGCAAAGCGCTTTGCTTGTTCAGAACAGGTTGTTCTGTCGTACACAGCCTTCCCCCCATGTTCTAAAATCTGCTTATTTTAACTCCTTGTTTTTATCACCTTTTAAATGCAACTGAGCTAAGTTTTTCTAGCTGGGCTCTCTAGAGTAGCTGGGACTTGCAGGCATGTGTTGCAAACGGCCCTTCCTTTTCCTCTGCTTTCCTCCACCTTGACAGCAAGGTGTTCACTGTCAGTATATCAGTTCCGAGTCCTTTCTATTCCTCTTCCTTGATAGCTCAGGGGAATGGATTATGCCTGGTCTGGGCTGTTGATCCAAAACATTCAAGATCCTGTTCAATGTTTTCCAGTAAGAAGTACTGAGGAAGGCATAGTCAGGTATGTTCCCCCTAACATCCAAGTAAAGAGTTAAGCCAACTTATAATTAGCTGGCCTAAACATAAGAAAGCGGAAGCTACAGAGAGAGAAATGCCTCAAGAGATAGCTGGGGGAGAGACTAACATAAAGAGAAGAGTTCCTACACAAACACTCATATATATGTTTTATTTTCCTTTTTAAACAAGCTTCCCCAAAAGTGAAATTTTCTGTCAAGCTTGAAAAAGTTTGAGATTTGTTTTCAATCTTCCCTAATAACTATTTTTTTTTTTAAGAAACCATGGCAAACATACAGGATGTATTTTATTCTATTTTAAAGTCCTGCAGCTTTACAAGGAAAGTACTTACACTCGCAACCCCTTTGAGTACCTTTTGCAACACAAGGAATATATGTGAACATATACCTTGATGGAGCAAGTCATATGATCACTCTAAATGATGTATTATTTAAAAATATTTTACAAACCTTAAATATTTTCTCTCATTTTACTTTTTAAAAAAAACTTATTTTAAACTGTTTTCAGGCCACTTATACATAGCACTTGCCATAAGCCTCAGGATGGAATCAAGTAAACACAAAAACACATGCATGCTGGCACTAAAAACTATTATTAAATTAGCAGAGCCTTGTATTCCAATTTCTCCCTGAATCTTACATTATCATTTACCATATCTTCTGTGGTTAAGCTTCCATTTTTCGCAGACTACAAACAGGAGGGCAAGTTTTCAGCCTTTTCTCATGTTCTGGCCGCAAATGGTTGCATGTGGTAGTGCAGAACCACACACAGACAACACAAGAATAAGGACAACAGGCCCGCTTTGCTTAGCTTCTCACTCTAGATGGTCCAGAGAGTCCCGGAGTCCACAGGGCTACATGCTTGCAAAACAGTACACAGCACCAGTAATGGGACAGCAAAAGCTCCATGAGTGCTTTGAGGGGGAAAAAAGGACACAAAGTTTTGCTCAAAATGGTAAAGGAAAAATCCTCTTTTGAAGAAAAAAGACGAGTGCTATTAAAAAGACTAACTCGTTACACACACATTAAGTAGACTTTACCATTCTAGTGACAATAGCTTAATTCACGTAACCTGTACAGCAACGCAGTATGAAAGAGCAGAAGGATACCACCTCCCACAGCTGATGCCACTGCTCAGAACAAAAGGTGGCACATTTTTATACACTGCATTGCTGAACTCCGTGTACATGAGGTCTTTTCTTCAGATTCAAAACAGTATTTCTCCTGTCCGGTCCTCTGCGTGCTTTTCAGTCAGGTAAACCAACTTTCAACAAACTTTCTTGAGAAGAACTTATAATTTCCAATAGCAGATTAAAGGATGTAACATAAAAGTTATTTTTGTTTGGAGGGCTTTCTTTCAAATAAAGGCCTGCTGAGAAAGCATGCTGTTTCATCACACTGAACTGAAATCATGGCCTCTGAAGGAATACAGAACTCACTGCTGCAGAGGCATTCTCCCCCTGAGTCATCTCCTGGACATCTATCCAGCCATCCTGGCAACACTCAACTCTCAAAGAAGTTTAAAGTCAAATAGCTCAGAGAACACAAAGCTGGGCTGAGCATCTGAATCCAGCTTTTTGCCTGACCCTCCTTCACTCACTACTTCTTGGCCTGCTTTAAACATTGGTTTAGTGGGTTAGGTGGTGGGGGTTGACGTTTGGACTTGATGATCCTTGAAGTCTTTTCCAACCTTAATGATTCTATGGTTCTAGGATTTCCTGTAATGCACCTGTACCATCACTCAAGAAGTAAAAAAAAAAAACTATTGGGTTTTTTTCATTTTTTTACAGAATAAATTTATACAACACTGTATGGGCTTCTGCAATGCTTTAGTAACTGTTCTGTCTTCCTTTTATGACCTATAGCAGAAAAAACAATTCTGAACTGTGCAATAAAACCTGACAGCTTGAATGCGGCCATGAAATAAAAAAAAAATAAACCAAATTGCATGAATAATAATGAAGGGGCAGAAACAAGAACATAATTCAACAGATGTGTGACATTTTTGTTCTTCATTGTGCATCAGTTATTCTTGTTAATTATATCACCTATTCTTCCCTTTTATTGATAACTACATGAAGCAGATGGATAACAGAATGCTCCCAGATGGTGAGAAAGCAAGCAAGTTTATAAATTGTTTATTTATGAAGAAATCATTAAAAATTATTTATCTATAGTTTTGTACCCCACCAATAATTACATGCACCATAAAGGCCAGCAGCACTTTTATAAGATATTTAGTATTCTGTTGTAACCAACTGTTTTTAAACGTAACATGACTGAAATGACTGACAGATGTGCAAAACACAATAATAATCTAATCTCTTTTAACACTGTGGGAATTAAGATTTTGAATCTTCGGATCTTCTGCCAATTGGCGCTTCAATACTGGTTACTGATTCAGAATACAAAAATCAGAGATTTCCTTTTGATTTGGAACAGCTGTAGAAAGTGTTTGAGCTAATGAGCAGACAGGAGCTTTTTCAGGTCTGTGTCCCGAAACCCTAGAGCATGACAGATGTACAGCCTGATGCAATTTTGAGCTAATATGTGGAACCTCTGATATGCTTGCTGCAGAGGCACAGGCTGAACAGGCATCCCAAAGTCTGGGTGCTTCCAGGACTAAATGCAAATAAGATCGTTAGCATCTGTGCCATTTCAGAGGGCTGCAACAGGAGATGGGAGTTTAATGCCTCCCCCTCTGTGCTCTCTCGGTCAATCCTCACCCGATGTATTCAGATCTCTTCAGTAGAGCAATGGGAGTTAAGTGTCTTGTAGGAACAGGCATTGAAAATCAGCAGCAAAATGTATTTGCCACCTCAAGGAGTCAGGTAAAAACATATTCTGTCATTAGTGACTGTTATAGGAAGATATTAGTATGTTCGTAAGAATTTGCAGCCCTTTAGGAAATGGAGAGCCACTGCTTGGGAAAGTGACTGGTCTCCTGATGTAGAGATAAAGCAGAACAGGTTCAAGAGAGACAGTGAAAAAACTTGTGGTTGTCTTAAAACCTATGCAAAACTTTAATAAAAAGGCTGGGCAACGGAGAGGAGGAATGGGTAGAGTCAGTGAACTGTATTTCTTTGGAGTCATAGTCATTTTAATAATAAGCAAAGGGGCAACACAAACCAAACTGTCTCAAACTAGAAACAATATTGAACCAAGGGAAATACCACAAGGACACAAGGTGAATAGGGTGGCTGGAAAACTGCAGTTAAATAGTTCAGCTATGGTAAGTTACATTTTTATATGATAAATTTCTGGATTTTAATATCTCTCTTTTGCATCTAGCTCTTCCAAAGCTATTCCAGAGACTACAGGAAAAAGAACCTATGCTTTCTTAGACACCACAAAATACAGCTCAGGCTGCCCGCTAGCAGCAGGGGTGAACAGGCCAGGAGCCCAGGGAACAGTGGCACATGGGGTTTTCCCCTGTTTTGATTTCTTCCAGACACTGCAGTAAAGAGATTTGTCAGAGGTACGAGGAGAACGAGGTACCCCAGACTTAAACCAACAACTTTGGGTGCTCATCTGTCTGTAACAACCAATCCAGACCTACAGGAATACCACCTCTTCAGCACAGCCGAGATCCATCTGGACTGGCCACGCATGGGAATGAGCTGCAGACAAAGCTTTTCTGATTTAGATTGCTGCTTTCACTTCTGGCTTTGGAGGAAGGAAACAGGAAAGAGAGTCCTTGTGGGTCCTGGTTATCTGCACTGGCTCAATATTTATGAGTGAATCTCTTCATGCTCACTAGCAGGCTGGAACGTATTAAAGAGATACACAAACTGATTGAGCCCCAGGGCTCCCACTGTGCACCCTCTCTAAGACACTAAGCCACTAATGGCCTACAGAGATATATATGCACAAATCAAGAGCTGTGCTGAGACACTGAATGGCTGAACTGCTGAGCCCCAAGCTGTTATTGCCGAAAAATAACTTTTGCAGCAAGAAAAGGAAACAGAGCGCTCAAAAAAGGCTGGAACAAGAGGAAAGCAGAAAGCTGAAAAAGCAGTAGATGAGAAGCAGATGTTGGTGGCTAGATATCAAGGGGCATCTTGTGGGTATCAAAGCAAGAATTTCATTACAATTACCTCCTTCGTAAGTGATAGATGCTTAAGCAAATAATTAGGACAGGCAGCAAATGAAAATCTTACATTTCTGAAACTGACTTGCATTTACAATCTTTGTATTGTAGTTTATGTGAAAAAACCCCTGCCACAATCGCAGAGCTATGTAAAACAAGAATTACAACCATACCCCATCTTCCAGCTTCCAGCAACAAAGTGAGCATGGGTTAATGTCAGAAAGAAGGGCTTTTTAGTATGAGAAAGCAAAGCTCTCTCAGCTGAAACAATCTTGGTGAGCTAGAATAGAGAAGAGTGGTAAAAAATGAGGAGTGGTCTCAACTATCTGAAATCCCTGCTTGCCCAAAGCTTTTAAGATCCTGCAAGATCCTGCCCCATCTCATTTATAATCACTGTAACAAAGATGATAGCAGACATCTTCTCCGTACTTCTATCCAGGTGCTTTCCTCAGACAACTTCCCACTAACTCCTACTCCAGCCTCTTCATCTGCCTTTCACTTTTCTCCCTTTCTTCTCCACACTTCCCTTATGACACTGTTTTTCCACTTCCCTTTTACCTCACTTCCTAGCCTGCTAGCATCTTTTATGACCAAAGTGTGTCTTGCCTTGCCTCACAGTATTTTTAAAAGTGAGAACTCACAGCCTTTCCATTTTGCAGAGTTATCACATCTAACTCATTGAGATATTTTGCTCTCTGCAACACAGATTGTATCAGTTTACAAAGTGTCTGACCAGGCCTTTTGATCACTACAAAAAAGGTGGAAGTATAATAATTTTGTGCCTACTGAAATTTGATTATACTAATGTTATAAAATACACCTAACTTTATTTGCACCTTAGCTGCAGGATTTTGAAGGGAAGAGCAAGATTATTGATAGGGATCAATCCTCCTGTCTGAAATAATAACAGAGAAGGCAAATACCTTATGCCTAGCTACTACCAGAGCTAACAAAACATCCAAGATCTAAAAGCAGCACCATCTTCTTACTTTCACGAGCACACTCAGTCCCCTGTGGTAAGTTACCTCTTAAGTTGTAAAGATTTCCCAGCGTATGGTGGCCAAAGGCCATTTCATTCACTCAACAGAAGAGCCAATTCAGCTTTACATGGTTTCAAATTCCTGGTATTTCAGGAAATTACAGGCAGCAGTGTAGCAGACTACCTTTATCCTCAAGTTACCACCTAGGGATCAACCCCAGATGTCAGTTTTGACAGAACACAGTCTGTCAAAAAATCTATAATTAATGCCGGTGCATATGCATGGATACTTACACAGTGGCTAGCCGCCTTTTTCTTTTTTTTTTCCCCAGCAAAACTTTGTTCATGAAAATCTCACACATTTTATTGAGTAGAAATTCATTAAACTTTCAAGATTTTAAATAATTATCTCACCACCTGTAACTCTCAGAAATCCCCAGACAGAACCTGGGAACGGAGAAGACAACAGATTTGCAAGTCTCTCAAACACAGAAATCTGATTTTCCAGCTCCAACACACATCCTAAGATGAGCTCTTCTACTAAGAGAGCAACAGTTCATTTTAAAGATAAAACAGGAAGTAGCTTAAAGAAAAGCATCAGATAGTTTATTCCGCAGAGAAGAGGAAGGCAGGGATGTGCATGTTGAGGGAAGACTGTTCAACAAAGCCAAACTCAGATCAATGGCCTCAGCTATGTTCTGGATTTTGCTTTGCCAACTGCTGCCTAATTAAGAGTTGTGGATGCCAAAAATTACTGAGTAACTGTGAAAAGGACAGCACTAAAAATGTTATATGGGAGCCCATCTCACCCAACTGGAAGTTAGTAGACATAAAGCTCCCTAATTATGTTTCTTTAGGAAATTACTGCTACCCGCTGAGAGTATCCATCACTAATGGTGTTTTTCCTAGTATTTCAGCTTTGCTAGTTATTCTTGTGAGGAACCATCTTCACATAAAATTTTAGTTACTTAAAAAAAAAATCTAAGACCGAATAAGGTGTAAGTTATTCCAGAAACAAAATTTCAAGAGGCTTTTAGTTTAGAACCTCCAGATTGCATGAGTGCTACGTGACTAAGAACTGTTCTGGTAGAAACTGTAGTAGTGAAAACTATCTTGTCTGTTGCTGTTAAGTCATTCCTGATATTTTGAAGTGTTCTTTGAGGGTATCTTGTGCATGGAAGAAACCTGACTTTGGGACTGAAAAATAAAAGTAACTTAAGCAATTTTTACAGCAATAGTTAGAAGCACGACATGGTCTTTTTCCACTTGTAGAGCATAACACCTAAAAAAAACTGGCCAGGAAGAAGGGCTAAACAGTAAGTCAGAGCATTTAAAATGTGTTAGGAGTTTGAAATTAACATCATGAAAACTTACTGTTAAAATGTAAGCATTTAGTATGTAAATGTTATAGCACAGTGACTGCTGTTTGTAATGTGTGTGAAATTCAGGCTTAGAAGAAGCGATGGCCATGCAGAAGCAAAGCTGGGAGTGCAAGGGTATGGACATCATGTTCAATGTAATTAAGAAGCAACCTATCAACACAAAGATGGTAATGCCATCCCATCTGCCAAACCCTGCGTTAGCTGGCACTATGCCTCTTGCCTGCTGCTGCTTCTGTTACCCACCTGATCCTTGGAGACCTGCTCTGATGGAGCGTTTATGCCAAGCTCTTCCAGAGGATAGACAATCTGTCGTCTTGGTCGCACGGGAACCATGTAATGAAGGGCAGATGTCAGGGAATGGGCACAGGGATTCTGAAACTGAGACAGCGATCTATATTTCAGCAGAGAGAATGTCAGAACATCACAGATGTCTGTTGTATGGTTTTGCAAATACAAAATTCTTAGCTCTGCTGGATAAATCTGAGAGAGAAATCAGCAAATAAACAAACATACTCAGAGCAGAGGAATGAATTGCAGATAATTCCTGACACTAATGAAGATAATTATGAGAGTAATTACATTACTATCTCTGTGGGAATGACAGATAAACAAGTGGTTTGGTTTATAGGATTTTTCAGCACAAGTATTTTCCCCAGGAGGATATTTTTCTCCATAGCGATCATGAATCAGCTTGATTTGACCTCATTAAGCTATGTTATCTGCTTACTGCTAACCTTTGCTTGTTTGGCAAAGAATGGTTATGAATTTATAGAGAAATTCCATACCAACTAAAATGTCAATTTCATCCAAGTGATAAATGTTAATAAACTGGCATAAACTTGAAGTGAACAAAAACCCTAATGCTAATGTGAATAGCATGGATCATTAGAAATAGCTGTATTCAATTTATTACAGCATGACTGGCTCTGTCATAACTTATGACATGAAAAGGGAAAAAAAAAAGAATTACATGAAATAGAAAATGAACATTAATGCAAACTAAATTACACTGAATCACAGAATCACAGAATCACAG
>NW_010099838.1:3328-3932 GCF_000699245.1 Pterocles gutturalis | reverse complement strand
TTCATGATTCTATGATTCTATGATTCAAAAGGATCCCAGACAGACATGTTGGGGGTTTGGGGATTCTGAAGCTTTTTCCCGCTTTCCCACAGCTTTTCCTGGACGACACCAAAGTCAAGAACTTCATCACCTGCTTCAAAGGTACTGGCACCCCTCTGGAGCCCCCCAAAACCCCTCAACTTGCCAGCATGGCTCCTCCACCCAATCATCTGTAATTGCGGTCTGAGCCTTAATCAGGATTTGAGCCTTAATTGGGATCTGAGCCTTACCTGGGGTCTCAGGCTTAGCAGGGGACTGAGCCTGTGGGGCTGGTTTGGGGGGACACTCCCCACTGGCACCTTTCCTGGTGGCAGAGCAGCCTCTGGGTGCCATTTGCTTCTTTATTAAGTAACTTCCACTGTTAATAATTCCCCATTTGTGCTTCCCTGGTGCAGCAATTCCTCCTGAGCTGACCGCTCCTCCCTCCTCCAGCCCCACAAAATGGGGACCCCATTAACGAACAACCGCTTGTTCCCATTAACGAACAACCCCCGTTCCCCACGGCTAGTTAGCTCCCCTTCCTGGGGGTTAATGAACTAATTACTGATCCCGTCCATGCCGGCAG
>NW_010099838.1:0-3286 GCF_000699245.1 Pterocles gutturalis | reverse complement strand
CGTTACGAGGCTGACTTCCCTTTCATCTCGCTCTGCGGGCGGGAGCGGAATTTCCTCCGGTGTGACGACCGTCCCATCGTCTTCACCCAACTTTTGCCGGGTTCCGGCAAGAACCGGCTCCTCTCCTACTGCGGCGGCGGCGAGCGCCTGGCGGTGCCATTCCAGCCGGAGAGTTTGATGATGTTACCAGAAAATGGGCGGCTCTACCACCCAGCACCGGTGAAAGCGGGTGGTGTGGGTTTGGTGCGCTCCGCACTGGCCTTTGAGTGGAGCCCCTGCTTTGAGTACGGCGGGGGGCCGGCGCAACCCCCCACACATTTCATCTGGGAGGGGCGGCGTTACCAGCTCACTGAGGAATTGCTTCCACTGCTCCGCGCCGAGGGAGTGGGCTGTGCCGAAAAACCCCCGGCTGTCCCTGTCGCCCCATGTCAAGGCTGAGCCAGGGACCCCCCCTAAAACCGTCCCCATCACCCCCACACCAATGGGATAATGAGCAGCGGAACTCCCAGCACCGGTTCACTGTGGCGGCTGTGCCGCGACAGCCAGGACCCCCCCTTAGTTTGTGAAAAAGAAAGAGCTTAAACAGCAGGGCTGAGCTTTGCCATTTCCGAGGTGCCGAGAAACCCCCCAGGACTTGGGGTACAGGGCGGGGGATGCTCTGGGGGGCCAAGGTGGGAGGATGGGGTTATTGTGGGGTCTGCCTGTAACCAGCACTGTGGTTGTGGTTTGTGCTGTAACCTCGACACCGGCCGAGTGGCAGTGATTTATAAACCATTAATTAATCAGCTGATGAGGGTCTGGATGCTGATCCATGCTGTCCTGGTGATGCGAGGCGCTCTCAGGTGATATCGGTGGCACCAGCTCCCCTGGTTGGGGTTGATGCTGGTGATGCAGTGACAACAAAAGGGAGAAGGTACCAAAAAACCACCGGGACAAGGAGGAAACACCAGATTTTTGGAGGAAGGAGGGGTCGCAGCACAGCGACGCAACATGGTGATGTAGTCAGGGCGTCGTGCCGGCAGAGGCTGGTGGTCCAGACGTCGGCTCTGCCGGAGCTCACCAGCACCTGGCACAGCTTGGCGTTCACCGTGGCGACACGTTCCTCAGCGTAGGCAGGACGGTTGGGGGCAGTTGAGGGGCAACTGGGGCGGCTCCTGGCTGTAGCAGTCCACGGGATACAGGCAGAAGACCAGGCATAAATCCGGGAGAACCACGGTTTTCTGTAACAAGGTCTTGAGTCCTGGTGTGGAAAGTGGGTTCCTACAAAGCCTGAGGAAGCGGAGGCGCGAGCAACGGCAGAGCGCCAGCAACAGAGCTTCCAGCTAGGAGTCTGTCAGCTCGCAATCCGTGAGATCCAGGCAGAGGAGAGAGGCCAAAGCCTCTTCCAGGAGATGCCGGAGGTGTTGGAGAAAGTTTTTGGAAAAATCATGGCCCCTTAGGTCAAATTTCTTCAGCGCTGGAGCGTGGAGGCTTTGGGAAAGGAAGGCAAGGTTGCCAAGAAGGAGGCAGCAGAAGGGCAGCTCCAGGCTTTCCAGGGGAGCCTGCACGTCACTGCTGGGGGGTGGAGAATGAGCCGTGAGCTCCCCGAAGCCGTCACCGCACCAGGAGGGAGCTGCTGCCAGCCTAAACCTTATATTAAATATTTGGTTCCCATATACCTGGAGGATTCATGTTAGGAAATGGCAGCAATTCCCTCTGGATCCCAAGCCCCCATGTGCAAACCGAAACTCGGGAATTCCCCTCTGGTGTGTGAAAAGAGCAGGTTGGCGATCTGCTCCACCAGGAACTTACTGGAGAAGTTGCCTCAGTTTCCCTGAAAGCCTGTAGGAAGCCGAGTTGAGCTCCTTGAGGCAGGGCAGGCTCCCCAGCCACGCGGCGAGTCACCAGGGGCCAGCATCCGTTCTCGTTGCTGGTCACCAGACGTCAGTGTTGCTCCAGGGTAGTGCGAGGCTGAGAAGGTCAGTGAATCTGGTGAGGTGCTGTAAAACTGTGCAGAGACCGGGCAGGCCCAGGCTGCTGAAGCATAAATCCACTCGCTGAACACCATCAGGTTCCAGGGACTGCAGCAAACTCACGGTGCTGGCGAAGGAGAACTGATGGGCGTGGAAGTCCTGGCATTTGAGGGGCAGGGGACTGGTGGTGGCGGATCACAGGGCGGGCGTCGTGCAGGACGCTGTAGGACAGGTCATTGACATAAAGATGGGTGCGGATCACCGCGTCAATAGATCACAGAGCCACCAAGGTGCCAGAGGGACCTTTGAGTCACTTGGAGATGCATTTCAGGCACTCGCTTTGGTGTTTGGAGACCTTGCTGCAGGCTTCGGCCAACGCCACTGTGTTGGACAAAAGGCTCGTCCCCTTCGGCCTGCAACTGATGTCATTGTCCTGGAGACCCGAAGTCCAGCAGCCGCAGGCGGCACCGTCTCTTGCTGGGCAAAAAGAAGAAACCAGTGAATAAATGAGCAGCAAAATGGGGCACCCACCTCGTGCTGCAGCGGAGCTCCAGTGCCCTGCGGAGATGTGCCGTGACAGCCAGGGTGACAGCCTGGAAGCATGATTTGCCGGGTTCCTTGGCATGGAATGGGTGATGGTCATGGTGGCCCAGCAGCTGGTGGAAGCTGAGGACGGGGCAGGGCCACGTCCCCACGGGATCCTGTGGCGCCAGCACCTGCCCGTCCAGGATGGGGGCTTGGACAAGGATGGGGTAGAGATCCAGGGCACGGCGGAGGCCGGGGGGGTGGCTCACCAACTGGCGGGTGCACGGGAAGACAAGGGAGTGCATGGCACCTGGTGACGAAGGGGGGACGGATTGGGACATAGGGACAGGTGAGGTTTCGGGGAGTGCTGGGTCCCCCACCGCCTGCAGGTTGTGGGGACAGAATGCAGCCCCGCGGCACCCCCTAAGCCCGGCAGGGGCTGGCATCGCAGGGGAAAAAGCCGCGCATGCGCAGAGGGGCGCATTTGCCGTTCTGAGTGCTTCCACCGGGTGGCCAGAATTGGAGAGAAGCGCATGCGCAGTGGGGTGCCTCTGTCACTCCTCCTGCTGTCACCGCATGGCCAAAGTGCGGTACTACGGCTGGAAAGCAGCGCATGCGCAGAGGGGCGACTTTGCCACTCCGGGTGCTGTTACCGCGTGGCCAAATCGAGGTACTGCGGCTAGAAAGCGGCGCATGCGCAGAGCGGCGCCCTTACCACTCCGGGTGCTGCCACCGCGTGGCCAAATTGAGGTACTGCGGCCGGGGAGCCGCGCATGCGCTGAGGCGAGCACTTGCCGGGGGTTGCCGGG
>NW_010099837.1:0-23619 GCF_000699245.1 Pterocles gutturalis | reverse complement strand
GGCGGGGAAGGCGAGTGGGGCCTGCCCGGCAGTCAGCCCCGACCTGGTGGGCGTGGGCCTGTTGGGGCTTCGAGAAGCGGCCGCTTTCCAGGGGTTTTGCAGGAAATTTCTGTCTGGTTCCAGCGCTGGTCGCTCGTGTCGGCAACGAACCTTAGCACCAAGCGACACTTAAAGTTGTAGATCTTCCCTCGCTAGCGAGGGCGAGCTGTGAAGTGATGGTGTTCAACGTTCAAATTAAACCTGAACGTCCTTAACTATTTCACAGCTAATGAAAGCGGGGGTGGGGGGCGGTTGTCACGCCGCGGCAACCCACAGTGAATTTGGGCACCGCAGTGAATTTAGGAAAGAGATTGTCCCTCCGTCGCTCCGCTCCGTGGAGTCAAGGAACAGGGGGGACAGGACTCAGCTCTGGGCATCAACACAAGCAGGGGAAAGCCTGTCTCGGAAAGTCTCGGGGGCGTTGGGTCGTCCAAAATGCATTTGAACAGAAGCAGGTGAAGGGCAGCAGAGGAACCCACCCCGCATTTTGGATGCCTGAACAATAAATGGGAACTGCGTCCTGGTTCGGCTTCACAAGCTGGTGAAGCTTGGGCTGTAGGAAAAGCTGAGGAGAGCAGCACCGCTCTGATAGCCCCAAGTGCCAAAAAAAAATCGTGAGCTGGGAGCCTAATGCAGCGAAATGACTTATGACTGCTGCTCGTCTGTCACACAGAGCCTTAGCATTCGCGACTCTGTAATTCCCCTCCTCACAGCAGAGTATGAATCTTTTTTAAGCTGAGATTATCAGGTAGTAACGTCACTGCAAGATCTTGGACTTCAAGTAAAACACCGATTTTTGCACAGCTTTTGACAGCCTGCAAACACTGCCTTTTTTTCACTGCAGCTTCTGTGCAGGAAATGTTGCAATTCAATCAATATTTCCTCTTCATAGGTTTAGTGCTCATAGATTATATAAGTTTTAATGTTTTTGTGTTCTATGCTGCGATATACAAGGTGATTTTTAAAATTAATGCTCCCAATGAATCTATTGTGCAAAAGACAAGAAACTAGGCAGATAATATGAGATCAGAAATGGCTTGCAAATTACTTTTCTGGGGATAAGAGCAGAAATTATCTCTGCTCAAATTTATGGCTATGTGTAAGAAAGATAATCGTAGTAGTTTGAGGGGTTTTTTAAGAAAACTTTTCTGTTGCACTGCTGTGACAGAGTGCTAGATTAATTTCTCTGTCCTTGTCTTCCAATATATAGTCATGCTTTCCCTTATACAGTTTTACAGCTTCTTCTATGCCCTGTGTTTTCGACAAACTCTGCACTATTTGCATTCAGATAATTTTCATCAAAGCTATTCATTGTTTATATTTGAAAATATTTGCTTCAGTACAGCATTAAAAAAAAAAAAAACATTTGTCTTGCAATAAGTTTTTCAAGTCTTTTCTCCATTTCATTTAACTCAACGGAAAAGCTTCCCTGACAGATAGAATGTGTCAGAAAAGAAAGTGTTGGAAAGAAATTTAACTTTTCGTCCAATGCTCTTCAAATCAGGATAGGATGACAAAGGTATCATCTTCCATTACATTCCTTCCCTCCTTCCCTCCTCTTGCCAACAAAACTGTCACTTTTAAGGACTCCTCCCCTGCCTTGCTTTCTTTAAAATAAAAAAAGGCTGAGCAGTCCACTCCCAAGACAGGGATTTATCATTGAAATACTGACATAATCTGAGCCTCAGCCATGCAAATTAGGATTCTGTCATACATATGCTGTTGCTGGAAACCAGACAGAATGGGGTTTCATGTTCCATCTGTAGCACAAGTTCTATATGAACAACACTGAGCACAAGACTGGAATTCATACCTCAGCAGAAAGCACTGATGATTTTGTCAGGGCCACAATTTAGAAAAAGCTTTTGACTTGATTATATTAGTATTCCTTAGTGTCTATAAACATTTTAAGGAACTATCATTTCAGAAGAAATTTTAAAAAGCCAATAGCTTGCTTTCACCTCTCCTTCTTTTTCTGCCTTAAAATCATATTGACTGGAGCCCAGATGAATTTTGTGTGAACCTAGCAGAGAATTCAGCATAATAACTTAAAAGTCCAAAAGCTGCACTGGTACAGCACAAAAAGAACCATATAGGAGACTTGCTTTTTTCACTCATGTAATATCAGCTAATGTCCTACCTGTAACGTATTGTTTCTGAGACATGCTACCTTAACAAAGAGCCCATAGTCTTAAATTTCTGAGCTCCTGTTGCCAGTCTACAGTGGTTATTTATCTGTCATGCTCCCAGAGCTTCAAGCATTTTCTTACTGGTATTATTGATGATACTAGTGCACAGAAAGAGAGGTGATGAGATTTGCTTATGAGCCTCAAGAGCTGAAATTTATTTCTCTTTTTTTATCCCTTCCTGTTGCTTATATTGGTGGTTACAAGTTGAGCAATGTACCTTAATGTACCTTTAAGGTCTTAAATAGTATAAGGCGTAGCTATACATATTTTCCCGGAAGTTTATCATATTTCCACTTAGTTACTCCTCACCTTTTAAAATATTACAGTGTTTGTTTGTTAAACATTTGGCAATGCTTGCACAACCTCTGCCTCCAGCTATTTGGTCCTCTCGGCAAGGTTAACCCTATCTGCATGATCTCCTCACCAGCAGTGCTGAAGAGATCCACCTGAAATACAACCACAGCCTGCCCTCCCCCCTGAACCAGTTGTTTTCTTCTACTAGATCAGTTCCCCAAAATGGTTCACTGACTGGCTGTATGAACAGCTGTGCCAGCCCAAAAGAGAGGGTGACACAGGCTCAGCGATGATACCCGTTGAGCTTCGTTTCACCTCTTTCTTAAATCAGTAAGTGATCGCGCCTTTCTGATGTGCAGACTGCCTGGTGGATGCAAATCGTGTTCCTGCTTGCTAGGCTCCTTGTCTTCCCATTTTTGTAAAGAGCAAACAAAACGCCAGCCAACCACAAAACACTTTAGCACATGTTTCATTGTATACAAATATCATGTACAACAAGAAATAGCTTATTATTTCCCTCCGTTTTCAATAGGCTTGTTTTTGTCTTTAATTAAAGTGCATCATTTATTTAGGGCTTTAATTATATTGTGGCTGCATTGGTTACAGCTGGGGAAGTACAAGTCAGGACTTCTTGGTTTTCTTTTCCCAAATGTGTAACCTGCTCTATTGGCCATGAGAAAGCACTGCTTTAAAAAGTGCTGTAAAGGCTACAAATGTGCAGCTTCTGTAATTAACCCTAGAGAAGAGTTTCTCTGGATTTGCACTTGAAAAGCCCATTTTGGAGCACTTTCATTTTGGCCTTTTTGCTTTGCAGTAAATAGTTCAGCCACCTGAAACAAAATCACTGCCACTCAAGGAGCTTTTTAAGCATGACACCTTTCAAATCATAATTTGACAATTACTCTCTGTGTCACTGGTAACCGTTCAAAGATTTCTTCTGTCCTTGCAAAATCTTATGTTGGCTGTTCCCCAAGGGGGCCAAACTAAAAACTAACCAAAGTTGTAACTCAGCAAAGAGGGAGATCTTTATCTGAAAGCTCTTCGAAAATCTAAAACTAAAATGATATGAATGTAGTTTTTGTTACTGCACAAAACACAGCGACATATTCCATGGTTTATATATCTTAAATTAAAGGTTCCTCACCTTCCAGTTGCTCCCTGACAGTAGATGCCAATTCATATACCTTCTAGAAGTCAGATGCTACATTCAAAATAAAAAATATGAGATTTACGGTACTGAGTCCATGTAACTGGAGCTGAATTCCACAGAAATTATGGATTCTCCGAGAACCTGGTTCAAGCGCCTTACATTTAACCTTAGCCATCTTCACATTTTATTTACTTTCTTGACCACACTTCCACATTGATCATATATTTCACACAGCTTTACTCAGAGGCAATAAGGTTTTTTCCTATGTGGCTGAAGGTAATTTAGAGCTCAGCAATGAATACTAGGCTTCCAATATGTATTACCCACCATTTATCAAATGGTAGAAAGTTTCAGAACTTTTCCCGAAAATACTTCTTGGTCATTGAAAAAGTAACTCATTTAAAGGAGCATGTTTCACAAAAAATTACTATCTCCAATGACTTTCCTTTTAGCTAATATAATAATTAACACCCACCCACCCATTTTAAACTTCACCTAATGATTCTTTCCAGTGGTTATTTTGAAACATTTAAAATTTTTAGCATCACTAGTGTGTAACACTCAGATATTCAAGATCTAAACAACTTATTTGGGTTTACAAAGTAACTAAGCTACTTCTGCAGAAAATTCTATTTTTTTCATTTTTACTTTGAATACAAAGGAAAAAGTCACATTCTTGTCTTCCTTTCATCTTCTCAGTAATTTCTTGCTTTCTGTTCAAGCTAATGCTCACTGACCATGATAACAGCCTATCATACCTCCTGGACAAGTTTCCCATGCATGCAGTCATGTACATACCTGCATTCTTGCTTAATTAAATAATGACAGACAATTGCTCCATTAGCCAATGACCTTACATCTGATGGTCTATATGGATAAACAAGGTTGCTCTCCATTAGGATCCTGTAATCCACAAATAAAACTAGAAGGCAAAGCTGACGTGACTAGTACCAAATCCACATTTTTTCCTTCTGTCATTTTTTGATGCTTGTCTAGACACTCATAATCTGCTACTAGAGAAATGAGAGGATCCAGACCACCGAAGTGCATTATTTCACGTAGGCTTCAGGTATTTCATTCTTAGGGTAATATCAACCCCCCTCAGCTAGTTACCTAAGCTCCCTGCCCTAGGCATGGAAGGAATTTAGATGCTGCAAGCTGGGATCTACAACATCCATCAACCGACGACTTGCTAAATTGCTGAAAGAGACACATGCCTAATACCCCACCCCTACTATGGACTGGGAAGCTACTTTTGAACAGGTGGGAAGCTGCTTTAAGTAAAGATTCATGTTTCACAACTGAAGCTTAACGATTCTTGCTTACGTCCAGCCACGCCACTTCCTTATTGCAGCATGGTCTATAGCCTCGTTGTTGTTTGGCTGCTCATCTGGAATGAGGGGAATGTCGACACCAAACCCCTGATGGTGTAGGAGGACACAGCACCCAAATCTTCCATCTCCTGGGAGAGTACTCTAAACATGAGGAGATTAAATAAAGAACAAACATCATTGCTGCCTCCCTCGCTGGCTGTATTTTTAAATGTAAGCACCCAAGGCTGCTGTGTGTCATGTTGATTCATTCCTGTCAGCGTGCTCAAAGCATAAGCTATCAAGTGGTCTCAGGGAAGATGAACTGGGAAATACCACTGCTTTCCTTTTAGGGAATGTTTCTAGGCACTCAGCCCTGGCAGGGTGGAAGCACACATACAAGAAGACAGCTTCCCCAGCACTTGGGAAACTTTACTGATGAAAATTTGTTTATCTAAAAATTTAGGTGGCACTTTCCATTTTTCTGCTGCTTTCAGATCTCTATTTTCAGTCAACCCAGCTGTAGACAAGTAGCTTTCTATAGAACATGGCGGGCGGGCATTAGCAGGTTTGTTGTATTCAGCCCTTAGAAACATTAAGGAAAGATCGAACAGTCCCTCACAAATGACTGTGGCCTCTATGGCAAGACTTGATTACAGCTTTTTTGTTCCAAGGAAAAAAAAAAAAAAGGAGGACAAGGCAGACCTTTAGGATTTTAATAGCATCAAGTTTTCATGCCCTCAGCACAGAGGTTTTTTCAAATTCATACTTCTGAGCCTGGATCACACAGAACTACTGAGTAGTAGGTGTAGTAATTTCTTCAAAATAAACTGCATGCTTGCTCATTTCATATTGTCAGAGAGGTCTTCTCTCCTATCCAACTGTGGGACCGTGTGTCACTCATTTTCTTGAATAAATATCATTTTGTTCTGAATTCTTTTGTAATTAAATTATATGTAAAAAATCAAGTAGATGCGAAACATTACTGACATATGTGCATGGTCAGGCTCATGCCATCTTGTATTTTTTACCTGTATGTAGAAAAGAATTATTTGTAAAATATTTTTGGCAGAAAATAATATATTCTCCATGTTATTTCAGTGACCCATGGCGTTTGACCACATTTACTGACTGCAACAATAGCAATTTTGTAACTCAGAAGGCATCTGAGAAAACAAAAATTATTTACTTTCTCTTCTTGTCATCATTTTAACCAACAAGCCCGCTTCATTTAAATTCTACAGAAGAATACTGACAGTTGTGGGCCATTTCACCTGCCATATTTGACTTGTTTTGTCTGAGCACAGTGTTCATATGGGTGATTAAAAAGTTAACATTTTAATAATTAATTCTGGGGAGGTTAGCTACCAGAAAGAAAGAAAAAGCAAGTTTTTAATAAATAAAAAATGGCACTTTTAAGACCTCCTTATTGCTATTAAGACACTCAGAGAAGCGTTGAGGGCAGTGTGTGGCTGTTGTCAGTGGGCACTCCAAGCACAGGTATAGGACAACTTCCAAATAAATATGCAACTATACTCTCTGTGTATTCACATGAAGGACAATATTGGGCTCCAAGGGTACAGCTGGCACCGCAAAATCTGTCACTTTATATATTCTAATGAGATTTCCCATCCCACTTGTGCTGAGATGACCAACTGAAAGCAAAGTCATTCAATATGTGCAACATTTAAAGCTGATCTTGTCAACAGACTTTGCTATGACTCTTCCTCATCATGTTTGTGATATAAAAATGAAACCCACCTAATAGTAAAGTCAGCTTAGTGACCTCCACTACTACAGTATCAGGCATAGCAGACGCAGAGCCTTTAAATGTTAAAACATGGACAGCTGGGGTGAAACATAAGACTTAAAGGGTGACACATTAGATAAACGGGAGCCTGATGAGACGAGATGGGGTCATAAATTGTGTTAGTCACACTGTTTGACAAATGATCTTCAGTGGCACTTGCTTCTTGATGGGGACTTTCATTGATGGTCTTTACTATTGCATTGGCAAAACTTTATTCAACTTATTACACTAATACACATTTGGTACGTTACCAAGGAAAACCATTCTTAGGGCAAGCTTTGGTGGCAGAAACTCAACAATTGTGCAGCAAGAGGTGAGTGATACACTAGCTAGGACTCTGTGCTGCAGTTAAAGCAAAGGTTAATTTGGGGGATGGGAGGGAGAGCCCATGACTAAAATGGAGACAGGACTGAGGTGGTGACATCAGGCAGTGCTTCTGGGGAACTTGGATGCAGCAGTCTCATCGGAAACATCATGTACCAATTGACAAGAGCTACTCTGAACAGCAGTTCATGTAAGTTTTACTGAGGCATGCTGCACATCCATATACTTAGCAATTTAAAACAAGCTCAACATAGTATTCCAGGGAATCAATGAAGCAAGAAAAACTCCAAAGGCAAAAACCATATAATAACCAAATAATCCAATACATGAACAGGACAGGGACTGATTATCTAAGCATGGAGGCAGAGACAGATAAGAAGGTTTTTTAACAGTATCTGGTCAGCATTACAGGTAGATGAAGTCTCACACATTTAGTTTAGTGGTCCCTTTAGAAAATGAGGGCAGAGCTATTAATTCTGAGGGCTTGCTCTATTTTTGTTAACCAAGGCTGGGAGATGTTATGGCTAAGCCAAAATGTTAACTGTAGAAGGACATATTCAATACCAAGGAGGGACTGTGAGGAAAAAAACACGGTATGAGGGCAACCAATGCCAGGTTGGGTGACTGGCGTGGAAGTTTTGCAACAGGCAGCCTGGGAGGTGGCCACATCATGGTGTCTCCACCGCTCTCTGAGCCTTTGCAAACACAGACCTTCATGGCCTGCCAAAGAGAAGTCACGGTGCTCTACTGGAAATATGTGTTCTGTGCACGCAGTGACAGAACAAGACAAATAGGGCAAGAGACACAGAATTCCCTGTCCCACAAATCTACATCCGTAATAAGGTCAGAAATTCAGGTAAACACATCTTACATGGTGTGGTGGGTTTTCTGTGTTGTTGTTTCTTTGTTTTTCTTTCAGATATGTGATAAAAGGGAATTCAAACTGTTTTCTGTTCTAGGGGACTTTCTTCTCCACAGAGAAGACCCATAGATCAATGTAATACAGAAATATCTTTCTGTAAGGTTCTATGGTTCAAAGGCTGTATCTATTAATTCACGCAATGACAAGAGTTTGGACCTTCACTAGAGGAACTCGGTGAAAAGAAAACTTTGGATCTAGGGATCATACTTAAAGACCAGGTTGTACCGACTGTAGAGTCAATTTTGGCACAAGCAGTCACAGATTTGAGGACCCATCTGGAAAGATCCTGCATGAAGGCATCTGTTTTCTCTGAATCAATGTTGCTTCTTCTGATCGATCAGAATTTTCTTCTTAAAGCCTGCTACGCTTTTTAGAGTTACCTAAACTTGGATTCATAAATGATATGGCTCTATTGACAGGAACATGCCTAAGACTTTCACAGATGACCAGGAGAATTACTAAAGGCCAGCTGAGACTCTTACCTGTCAAACTCCCCACTCCCCCTTCTCTCTGGGTGATGACCCAGCCCGCTCCTCTGCACAGCAGAGCCTGCAGCGTTCTGCCTCTGACAAGAGCTAGTACTCATTTCCTTCCCAGCTGCTTACAATTGCAAATCTTCCAGAACTTAAGTATCTTCCCTTTTCTAGCCCTGCCAGACAGACACCCTTATGACAAAACAGGAAAAGACAAACTAAGGAAGTAGATGGTATCAACCCATCTATTATTACCGCTTAGGAAGTTGCAACACCTTCTGGTTCTGATACAGCTATTACTGCAGCAGCATCAATGCATCAGATAGCCCTTTCATGGACTTTCTGGAAACTTTTAAAATGCAGGCAGTTAGAAGCTGGCTCATTGCACCAACTAGGTAAGGGAGCTTCGAGTTTCCAACCTATAAATTTCTATTCTCCTCCCCTCCTACAACACAGTTGCACTCTCAGCCACAGTGCTGTGACTTCAGTTGAGCCCCCTGGAGAGGCTGTGTGAAGAACACGCGTAGTGGGAAAGGAGCAGGCAGCAGATACTGGCTGCTGTGGCTGGAAGTGCCCCATTTCCTCTGGGTCTGCAGTGAAGTGCTGCAGCCCAATGCCACAAGACCAGTTCTACTTATCAGGAAACACAGAAAAGAGGGTAACTGGGAGAAAATCCTAAGTATCGAAATTCTTACTTGTACAAAACTTACCACTCAGGTCTGAGTTTAAAGTGAGAAACTAATAAACTCTAGGTATAAACCAGCTTTGGTACCATCTGAGGCATCTAACTTTGGATTTATTACCTTGCCATGATGAAAGCTGCCGCAGAACTGCTGTCATGTTGCCACATATGGTGTTCATACTGGCAGTAATTCTGCCTTCTCCTATAATGCTACTTTACTGTTTCAGTGCTGACTAGTAGAAAGAATGCAGTTACTAGTAAAAAATTAGAGAACAAGTCCCAACACTGAAGAAATCATTTTACTAGGACAGATTAACTTGTAATTGAAGAGTCAAGCTATTCCAGGATGGTGGCAATAGTTTGTTTGGAAAGACTTTTCTGAATGTGTGCATGCATTATGTTGCCATTTAGGTGGTGCCACTCCTTGCATAAAATTTACTTTGCATAATTACAGGCAGTTTTGCAAAATATTTATTTGTAATCTTCAGTGCTTGCATACCACATATTTTTTCTTTCAGTTGTGAATGTTTGTAATAGCCTTCTGTTGTAGTTATTTAAATGGGGCTCAGGATTCATTTCTGCAATACCATGGAAAAAAGCCTTTGGATACTCATGACAGAAATGACTGCTGGCTTAAGACACTATTTCTTTCTTCATCTTCTAGGCCCTCCACAATTCGTTACTGCTTGCTTGCCAGGGGAAAACTTCCCTGCACAAAAGGAGCTGGCTGGGGCTGTGCATACATGCCTCAGATGCAAAGTCCATCAATTTTCTTTAAAGCATGCTGATGGAAGCTGGTTTGTGCTAAGACAGCAGGCTCTGTGCTGAGACACGTGCAGGTGTTGCACTCTGCCAGACCAGCTGCAGCAGGGACAGGACAGCCAGGACAGCTGGAGGGGTTGTGCCTTGAACAACCTCAGTGCAATTTGCCAGGCTGTCTCTGTTCTCGTCCCTGGGATGAAAGAGTGGGTAAACTGCCTTGTTCAAGGAATAAACGCAAGTGTTACACATAACAGCATACCTGCACAATGGATGAAGTAAACCTGTAACTGCTCCTATTTCCAAGCAGGAGACTTCAGTGGGAAAAATCCAGTTCATTGAGTTCAGAGCATTTAGTTCACAACACCTTCATGTTTGGTGGCCTTCTGCTGAGTCCAAGGTAGAGGTGAAACCTGTCCATGGTTACTGCAGACAGCTGAGAGTAAAAAAGGCTTCTGAGTTTTGTGGTTCTGCGTCAGAGCCACCAGCTGGGCTCATTAAAGACAGTGGGCATGTTTACAGAGCACAGAGAGGGCCAGGAACTACAGGCAGCACCATGGCCTCAGGACAGCATGGTGCCAACGCGCTCTGGCTGGTGTGTGTGCCGGGAGAGGGACGGTACCACGCTGCTCTAGCTAGGCTGATGGTAACTCTCTGCAAACTGCTCACGGCATGAAACGTGGATACCCCAGCCTCGTGGGCTTCAAGGGAAGCCACGGTAAGTTTGCTAGCTCATATGAGATATTAGGAAGGAAGATAAGCACAAAGAGAACACATCAAATGGGGTATATGTAGGGGGATTAGTAGGGCGAGAGGCAGAGACAGAAAATTATGAACTAGCACACCCCATGTCATTTTAGGATTCAGCAAGACTTTCATGTTCAGATTCACATTTTGTAGGCACTTCTCTCTCCCTTTTCATTAAGATGCCAAAAATCTTAATCATTTTCTCCATGTTTTGTTCCCCATTTCCTTTTCCCCCGTGCATTGTTTCTTCCCATTTTCTGAGTATTTCTAAAATTCAATCTCACAAAAGCTCATTTTTCACATGTACCAGGTTGTAAAATATAGGAGCCAATTGTTGGTCACTGTCACAGATGTAAAGATAGATATAAAATTGAAGTAAAAATGTTGAATGGCTGAATTTTTTTCATGTACAGACAAATCTGATTGTAAAACTATAAAGAATTGTTCTGCTGCCCTTCCTGGATGCATAGTTTAATTAATACTGGACATATTTAGTTTCCAGGGTGCCTCTCCCACACACAAAAGCCACAGTAAAATAGGAATATTCAGTTGCTATATAATGGGAAGATATTTATAAATATCAAAGCTACATTCAGCAAAACATTATTCATTTAGATGGATGAGCTGAAAGATGTAATTAAGTCTAACTTTAATGTGAACTTGCACATGTATGATTAAGAACCCATACAAATAGCCAAATTATTTTTTTTACTTGACTATGCAGAGTTTGCAACCGGATTGTTTTGGTAGACCTCACAGGCCTGGTTTAACTAGTCTGTTAGCTGTACAACTCCTTGGCTCACAACAGCTTTGCATGGTGCAGAAGGGAGGTGATATCTGCATTCTTTTATATGACTAAGTTACTCTGCCATGAACCTAGTGTATACAAATGAAGATGAAGGACAAGATTCTTCATTCCACCCACGAGAAGAAGTAACTCATTTGAACAGAGAAATATTTCAGACATAGCTTGAAGGGCATTTTGAACTAGCATAGACACGTTCATTTGGTGACAAACACTCCTCTAAGGTCTACACACTCCTACGTGCTCTCCTGCGTAGGAGAACCCTAGCTAACTAACTTGGCAGACTGGATTTCTTCTTCAGCTTACAAAGTAATGGGAAATGCATGGATGTGACACAAAAAAATCTGCTTTTAGAGGAAATAGATCAAAATCTCTGGAGAAAAAAGAGATCTGGCCACTAGCTGGTTGTTAGATTCAGTGGTTGTTACATTCAAAGCACAGGTGCAGTGCTCATTGCACAGTAACTAGTTGCACAGTGCAACTACTCCTTTTCCATTTCATGTTTCCACTTCCCACATAGAAAGAAGAGCTAATGAATGGGCTCTGCTTCCTTGACACTTTGTCACCACCAACGCTTTTTCCACTTACGAAGATGTTCTTTGAAATAATACAATTTCCCAGCTTTCTTCCACTGTCACTGTCCAGCTCCCAGTGAGATCTATGGTATGACACTCTGGTGATGTGAGAGATGTGGTAACAGCTCATCTGACATGTTCTTTTTGTTTCAGAGGTAGTACCCAATTTAAAATATGCAGAGGTCAACTTAAACTCACAAGTTGTCATCAGCCAGCAAATGAACAGCAACCTACATACACTTCAGGTAATTGAGAGTCTTAGGCTTGGCAAAAGCGTAATTAGTCTGAGACCATTCATATCTACAGCTTGGGGAAATATCTTCAGCCAGCTGTCACAGAAGGGCACAACGAGCTTCAGTACTGAGGCACCTTTCTGAGCAACATGTGGAGCAGGGTTTCCACGCTAGGTTCCAGCCATCCCCACTACAGTAAGCAAGTGGCTTGGGAGATTTTAATCCACTTGCACTTGTCAGTTGACATTCAAGAGTTTTCTCTCTCTTTAAAACCATCAATCAAAAGTATTTACAGATTTAGGAAATTGTCACTAAACAGACCTGTCTGGGGACTGGATTTTCCATTTCACAGAGAACTTCATGCTGCCAATTTTTTTCCCATTTCAACATAATAAACTCTATTTTTCTATAGTTGCAATACATTTCATACAGAGTTCAAATTTCTTTACGTTGTTTTAAGGGAAAGAAGTCACACTTTAAATTTTTCTAAAAATGGTCAAAATGTTTGTTCCTGGACTTTTTTTTTTTTTTTTTTTTTTTTTTTTGTGCTTTATCAGTTTTCCTTTTCCTCTGATTTACATCAACTTGGCATATTTTTCAAAGCATTTCATTTTTGACAGAAATAATGCTGCATTAACATAAAGAATCTCTGAACAAGCCACACTAAAGATTCCCATTTACTGTATTTGGCATACACCCTTCTATTTCTTTCTCTAAGTTTACAGTTCCTAGACAGCCTCGTGCACCCAAAAGAGGAGCATAGAAATGATGGCAGCCATTCTGGAAGGCCTTAGTTCAAGACAGTTTTTATTACTTCAGTGGTAATCTCTTCAAAAATACTCTTAGTAATATTGATCTAGTATCTATTTATATCTGAGTGAAAAATGCCAAGGAAAAAAAACCCACCTGTGCTTGAGTAAATGTTACAATCCGTGGCAGTTTAGAGAGCCACTGCAGAGCAGTGAACCACTGAAAGGAATCACTAAGTAAAGATGCCTCTCACCCTCCCTTCAAGGCTTTTCCCCAAGAGAGGATGTTTTTGAAGCTCTCAGTACAAAACAGAAATATTTAAGGTCTTTTGCATGTGCTAAGCCAAATGTACTGTAAGAGCTACTCTTGGATAGAGGCACACCTCTGAACAGCACTGTAAACTTCAAGCCCTTTTTATGTCAGCCTGTACTTTAGCTTTCCATCTCTGTGAGGAGGGTGGCTGTGAAGTTCTTGATGCAGAAAATTTCTTAATTGATAAACCAAATTAATGAGATGAGTCGAACCAAGGAGCTCTAAAATGATCACCAATGTACACATAGTCACTGTTCTTTAAAAGGACTAGTTCTTTGAGCTGTGACTTTGAGGAGTGGCAGATCATTTTTTGACTTGGTCCAGGGACTAAACTTTCAGAATACACTGGAAATATCTCAATTTACCAGTCTCAGTTAAAAAAAAGGTGCATGTACAGCATTTATGTAGTGTTTTGACAGACTTTATTTTCTGCTCAAGTGATTCGGTTTCCCCTGGATACATATGGTCCTCTCTTTGTTATGCAGAAATGTAATTGCACAGAAGTTGGATGAAGTCATCAACTAAGTCGCGATACATTCATTAAACAAGTAATTTCAAATAGCCTTAAATAAATGAAATATAAGTAAATCAGATTCCCACCTACTTCAAATATTAGGCTGCCAGGCTAAATGAGAAAAAACCATAGTATCTGTTAAAAAAAAGAAACACTGATAACAGCGAGCAAAATGGCATTATACTCAGAAGAGCCAGTAGCCTTCAGACTTTTGTACCCACCAAAGTTTCAGATTCAGGAAAGTTTTTTATGTCTTAATCACTGGAGGAGAGCTGAGCAATTTTATCGGATGAGAAGGATGAATACTAAAGAATCTGGCAACAAATTTCAAGATCCAGATACTTAAAGCATTCTGTCTGAATAAAAGTTCAATATTAACTAAATAAGAGGATATTGCAGTGCAGTGCCAAAGAGTACAGCAAGTTACAGGACTTCTTAACAGAGATTGGCCAGCACAAACATGCAGGAGGTCAGTGCCCACCTAGAGGACTGTCTACAGCAAATCAGTCAGTGCATATATTATCTTTGAAGTCTGTTGGTGACCTCTTTGAAGTCCAGTTTTGGGTAGATCCAAAACTGTGAAATCAGAAAGACAATCCCAGATATGGGTGAAGGTGCACCCACAACTTCCAACGCCTGAGCAACTCCAGTCTCACTGATACAACTGACCAGGCTCCTTGTGGTCAGACAGCTGTGGGGACAGCATGTGGCAGATCAGAGGACCCACAGTACTCGCACATGTTCCCGAGACCACTCTTCAAGTGCAAAGCCACAGCTGGTGCTTTTTAAATATAGATGGTATCACCCACAGCTGACAACCACAAGTGGAACAAAGCATTAGTCAGAACTTAATGTCATATAATTTGCCTGGTGTAAGCATAAGCAAGACGATCTTGCCCCAAAATGTCAGATACATCATCTACAATATTCTTGATAAACAAAAGCCAGGTATGACAGGGAACCTGTAAGGGAAGAGAAAGGACAGACTGATATTCTGAAGAATAGGTGGCTGAACTGGTGGCCCGCAGGTCAGGTATTGGGCACACAAAATGGTCCTAAATCACCATCTTTTTTGCAGCAGTTCTAGGGGAGACAGGGCATGAGAGCAGGTGAAAACTGGTACCTCCCCCTGCTTTTGTGCATGGCAGCCTGTCACGAGAGCAGCCAGGACCACCAACACAAATCCACCTCTCACATACTGCCAATGGTATCTAAGGCAGTTTTGTCGTCTCTCTCACAAGCCTCCTCTGAAGGGTAGCACAGAATATCTGAGTTAGACTTCTGGTCAAGAATCCCCTGGAACATCCTCTTTCTCTCTGTTGACTACAGAGGGAGTCCTTGGAAATTAAAGTCTTAATTTTGTTGACCAAAAGTAGTCACCTAAAGCTAGGGAATGTGAAATCTAAGTTATACTTTCCTCAAGGCATTTCCCTTTTGCAAAGTAGACAAATTTTTAAGGTTTTGAAAAATGTTTTCTGATAAATCAGTGTTTGAGATTCAGACAAATACTTCTACATAATTTCCAAAAACATTGACCAACTAAAACTTCTTTTAATAGGAAAGAAAGATACAAGCAACCCAGAATCCCTGGGGTGAGTAAACTACAACCTCTGGTGACTTCTGGAGTCTTTGTGGTGACACCGTATCTCTTGCAGTGACCATTGTCTCTGCTGATGTTAATTAAAGAAAATTATTTATGTTGTTCCTTATTATTGGGATTGCAGATGCCCCATTCTATGTGGATGCAAGAAAAGGGTATAATCTCTGTTTAGGAGAGGTTATAAGTCAAATAAAGTTTACTAAAAAAATTGTAAGTATCATGGTAAGCCAGTTTTTTAATACTATCGTGGCTCTACTGTATTACGCTCCACAGAGGCAATAGTTGTTGAAAGCAGCTTTGTTTATTGTTAACCAATGAATTTAGCAGGGGGAGGGATTCCTGTCACAAGGCAGGATATTAGAAAGGAAAAATAACAGTGTATTTCTGTTGTTGTCTTTATTCTGTAATAGTCTGTATAATCCAAGTAGCTGATGATGCTATTTTCTTGGCAGCAGAACAAGGAGCTATTGTAATTAGAAGCAGCTAGACAATTTTGGTATGAAACATACAGTATATGTTATAGCTCTCTGAAACGCTACAGCAAGATTCAAGGTTATAACAGAACACTGTGAAGAAAGCCCATACAAATGAAATACGGAAGAACAGAACTGGACACGCTGATAATTTCTTCAGCTTCCTCATGGGCAAAGTCAGCCAATGACACTCACTAGTGCTACACATTGTCCTCTGCAGTTGGTGGTGATGTTATGACTCAGAGCCACCGCAGGACAAGATACGAGATCAGCCATGTCTAATCCCGCCATCTGTATGAACTCCCCTGCGAGCAAAGGGCAAGGGCAACGCTGGGCCTTTGCTGCCTACATAACAACAACTTTTTTAATTAACACTTCACGCAGAAAAAAAGCAGTCACCTGAAAAACATTACTTTCTCCCTTTGTTTTTTTAAATTGTAGAGTTATGTCAAGGTTTCTTAAGAAGGGTGTACATCGCACATGCCCAGAAATGGTATCTAGCCAGCTAGACTGACAAGAGAGAGACTTCTGCAGAAGCACAAGTCTTTTTAGTCCAGAGCACCAAGCTCTTTACTAGGAACAGTGAGAGATTAGCTGTCTACTTCGCAACACTGAAACCAGGTGTCTGGAACTGTCTGGAGTTAGTCCTTGCCTTCAGGATAAAAGCAGTGAATAGACTAGTAATTTATGGCGCAAATGCTCTGAGTTTCTTCAGCAACATTATATCATAGCCATTCAGTATTTATGGAAAAAAAAAAAACAAACCAACCTGTCAAAAACCCTGAAACCTAGCATTCTAACTGCTAAGTATCTCCTTGTATAATTAGCATTATCATTAACAGCCTAGAAATCCAAATTCCCACCTCTGAGTGCAAAAGACCCACAACCAAGCAAGATCACTATCCAAGTTGTTAAACAACATAAGGAAGCCCCTCTGTGAGAATCTCTTTTCCCTGCATTGGGCTACGTACTACCCTGGGTTACACAGCCCCTGTCCCATAAGCGTCTGACATGTCCTGTACGTCCAGGTGGCACCGAGCATGGTTCCTGTGAGAGCCCAGCTGGCGCACAGCTCTAGGAAGAGGCTTACCGGCATATTTCCAAGGACTTATGCTGACGGATGCCACTCGCCAGGATCATGACTTCGGGGTTATAGTTAGTGCAGGCAGCACCTGCCAGGTCAAAGGCTGGGGAGCAGGCAAAGACCTAAACTGACATCTTCAGCAAACACAATACGGACGTATGTACTTCAATAAACATTTTGAAGGAATAAAAGATTAATTTCCCAGTAAATTTGATCTCCACTACTGCAATGCACCTATAGAAAAAATACTGCAGAGACTATAGCAGACATTTCAAATTACCACAAGAATATCTTATTATGAGAAATATAATTAATAGGTATAATTAAGGCTTATGCAACTCCTTATTTCCACTTTGCTGAAACTAAAGATAATCACTGTATATACAAAACTACTTAAGATCTAGCCTTCACTCCCCAAACCCATACAAAATTATTTTTTAAATAGCTGCAATTCTGCATCTGTAAACTGTTTTTCTGAATTCAGAGAAAGCTACAAATATATTACAGCATCCTTCCTGGAGGAAGGATTGTGCCAGGGAAGAACTGGATTCATACTATGGAAGCTTCTTCTGCAGGACAGGATAACTACAAATCTCATCACATTCAAAAGACAGTGTAAATCTCTCACTAAAATTTTTTATTAATGTTTCAAGTAAGCTATTCTAGACATATACGCAATATACATATATATGCAGCTTTCCCCTCACTCCTATAGAAAGGAAAAAGAAAATGATGCATGAAAAATTTAAAAACAGCAGGGGGCTAGCACTGAGAAAATGTGATAGGTATCATACTACCTGAGTAGTACAGTTAAGATTGATCCACTCACTTCTCAGCCAAATCTGTAGCCTGCCCTTCCATACATACCATTGCTCAAAATGTTAACTCTCCTTAAGCCTAATGTTTAATTACATATTATCTGACAAATCTATAGATTTCAGCTGTTGCAGGAAGTGTTTTTGAATTAATCTGGTTTTATTTTTCTGCCATCAGTTTTCATGATGCTGTCAATGTAAGCCAGCAACTTATTATTCAGCACAGTCTGCAATAAAAGTCTGGTAATTTTTCATGTGAATGTTTGTCTTTAGACCTATTTTCTAAGCATACGGAATAGGAACTACTACCTACTGCAGTATGGTAAAACTCTCGACAGTGATAACTGAGGAATGAATATTACTTGAGTATAATGTTAAGGGTCATTTGACTTAAAAGAAACGTCTTAAAACAGGTTACCTACCTTGGCACCATACTTAACTCATTCAGCTTCATCTGGTACAGTAAGAAATCCATCCACTGTTTTTAGGGATCTTCAATGTTGAGGCTGAAGGATGAAAGATCTGACTCACTCTTACAACCATCTGAAAGGAGGGCGAGGGGTAACTTAATGGGAATCAAACTTTTATACAAGATGGACTTGGACTACAGAAATTGAATTCTACATTCCTAAAAGATAAATACGTCTTACCATATGAAAGAGCATGCATTATTATTATTTTGGAATGAGAGAGAAAGAAAAAAGAGGGTTTAGAAACCTTTTTAGGCCAGCAAGTCACAGCAGTTATCGCACAGAGACAACATAGCTAGCGCAGCACTGCAAAGAGATAGCCAAATTAATTTTAAGCTGGCTGGTCAAGTATTAGAAGTTTATATTAGAAGTCTATCCATGGCAGCAAGGAACTGAGCTTGCCAGCTTACCTGATGAGAGTCAGTTACTCCATACCAAACTCTTGTATTGCAATTCTGATACCTCAATGGCTAAATTAAAGCTAGTTCAAGTATTGATAACTCCAGTTTATTATTTCTAAGCAATTTTTTAACAACAGGTTTTGAGACGATAATGCATCGTCACAGCAACAACTCCTACACATTCTCTCTCATTTTAAAAAGAAAATGGGGATTAGTCCAGACTTGAAACGGTCCCTCAAATTAGAAGGTATCAGTTGCTGTAAATCAAGAAGCATTTGAAATACACTTCTGAGAAAATCAGATTATTCAGTCTTTCAAATTGCAACTTACATTTTTTTGAATGGTTTGTTATTAAATTTCTCATATGATATTTGCATTTATACAGTCTCCTCATATTTTTAAATTATTTCTGTTTGACTCCTGGTGTTAGAATAATTTATTTTATGGTGTAGCTGTCAGATGATACTTTTAAAAAAAATTTAAGAGAGCTCAGAACCATTTGCAAGTCATGAGTTATCTAAAATTTCTTCCCAGCTGTCCAGCCAAACTAAATCTGAACTCTCTCTGAAAGAATAATTGTCACATTGTTGTACTTCTATAGCATTAAGCACAACTGAACTCTAAGAATCTCCGGCAAGAACTGAGGCAGTGCTATAGAACACAAATTATATTATAAAAATGAAAACCTCCCAAATTGCACATTATCAATAACTGGAAAATAAAATTTTAAGAAACGTAAAACTTTTTAAGAATAATCTTCTGAGATTCCTTCTATGTACCAGTATGATGGCAGTTTTTCTGGTGCCGTTAAAAGTGAGCACACAACTACTGCTTATTACTCTTCTACTCTAATACAGGTCATTTAACATACCTCACATAAGGTCAATGCAGTTTTTCTATATGATTTTCACACATGCTGAGTACCTGCCATTCCTCTGAAACGTAAACTTCTGATATGTGAGATTTCTAAAGGGTGAGCTGTGACATCTGATACAAATCTTGCTATAGGCTGCAGACGCGGTAGTGGTACAAACAATGCAGAATGTGTTCTTAAAAGACTAAACCTTAAAATAAAGCAAGAGCAGGAGTAGAGGCATGCTGGTGAATCAGGATGCTGGAAATGCTCTCGGAGTACTGCAGGTCAGACGTGAATAGTTGCAGCATCAAACAGGTCTCATATGCTTCCCAAAATAAAACCTGGCCACTTCCACAGCTCTTCCAAAAAGTCAGCTTCTACTACGAGGTACGTGCTGTCAAATTAGTTGCCCCTTGAGGAATCAAATTATATGCCTCAAATTCTATATTTAAACCCTTGCTGCTACATAATCAGGCTATTAACACCATCCACTCACACATTCTTTGAGATTTGGGACAATTCCACAATTACTACACTCTGGCTGGTGTTAAATTTCGGAGTAATTTACTCTGTATTAATTACATCACATGAGATTATGGTGTGACTAACCTCTTACTAACATTACCTGCAGTACATAATACATGCATACGGCCTCAGTGACAGATTATTTTTTTTTATGCCATACTCTGGCTGACAACTAAGTGCTACAGTTTAGTGATTTCTAAGCTAGTGAAGGAAATAGCAGCAAGCCTACAGTAACCATTAACTTGAGCTTTAAGAAGATGAAGAATACTATATAAAGTCTCATTATTACTCTGCCTCCCCCTAAATTTGAGTTTTGTTCCTTTTGTTATTTATTCCACTCTTCCTGTGCTGTATGTGTCCCCTTCTCTTCCACAGGTGACAATATGAACATGAAGAGGGACTAGGAATGACATGTAATCTACAGTATATAAAAAGGTGAGCTTGAAAGTAAAACTGCTCTTCACTGGTGTCTTACACATCTTTGCTTCTTGCCATATTTTAAGCAGCAAATGCAAGCACTTAATAAAGTTTCTCAGCGCCCGATCAGTGAATTTAAGAAGAATGTTGGAGTCCCTTAATTTGATCTGCTGAGACAGTATGAAACAGAAACACTAACAAAATTTAAAAAGAAAAGTGTAATGACTTTTTCCTTACTATGCCACTTAATATCAACATGTCCTTACCTGTAAAAGGTTTCAATATTCATGTCATATTTTAATAATCAAAGGAACTCTTTACAGCATCAATGATTTCCTATTAAGATGCAAATCAAGAATAATCTCTGATCTTCTAGCAGAGCCTGAAAGCACTTTCTTAATTAGTCAGGCTCCATCTAACATCTGACAAGACTTCCCTCATCATTGGAAACCTGACTTTAAAATTATCTTCTGAATTCATATTCACAGTCAGCAATAAGGGGCTAGAATCGTATATAAGCCATCAAAATCATATGACAATTTTTAATTGTCACTGAAACTCAGCAATACATTCTCCTTAACAACAGAAAGTGTGAATGCTTTGGTTTACTTGCTTGATCGGTATTTCATAAACACTTGAATTCTTCTGGATGCTAAAATGGAATGTCCCGTGCTAGACAAGCAGAACAATATTTCACTGACTCAAGACTTACTTCTAACTTCTTATTAGGTGAATTTTTCTTCATGCTTTCTCTCTCACCACTTGATAGGTTTTGCAGTATCTCCCTTCATCTTAGGAAATGTAAGTCTATAAAGCACCTATGGTGATTAAATGATTTCCACATCTCACCTGTTGCTGTCATCATATGGTCCATAATTAAGCTTCAAAGTGCTTTGTTGCTATCTCAGCTTGAGTAATAAAACCCTTGAGACAAGCACCATGACTTGCCTTAATTTTTAGAGACCTTGCTTTCCTTGCAATCAGTAACAGACTAATAATAAATTATTTCTGTCCATTTCAGACCTTCAGTTTTATTGAGCAGAACTTTGCTAAGGCCAACAGATATCTAAGTTCAAGTTGAAAGAGAACTGCATCACATGGTAGCAGCTTTACTATTTTCTTCATATGCTTTGGCAGGTTGACCAGTCATGCTGTAGTTACAGACACACTGGGAAAACCCAAAGAAAGTAAAATAGGTATAGGTGTTTTCCACCCACATTCAAAAGAGCAAATGCTCCAAAGAGGCTGGTCCTGATTCAATAACTTCCATACCAAATTTCCAATTTCCCCAATTTTTTCAGTGTCTTATTTAAAACTTGAGCCTAAGGACATTTCTTTAAAGGAACTAATCCAGCTAAATACACTAATGTGAAGAATTTACACAAGCTAGCTCTCTACATTTGCATCTCCCCGAGGCAGTATTCTAATAGCACCATAGTGTAAGAGTATACGGCATATACAGAGTATTGCCTCACAAAGCTGATGTCTTCAATCTTTTGAATAATTAAAAAAAGGATAATTAAAATTCAATAGCCAACTAAAGCTTAACTCAGAACAACAATCTCCACCTACATTTTCATGATTTTTACTTCCATAGCTTAGATATCCAAAAGACAATGGGTT
Source organism: Pterocles gutturalis (assembly GCF_000699245.1). NCBI lineage: Eukaryota > Metazoa > Chordata > Aves > Pterocliformes > Pteroclidae > Pterocles > Pterocles gutturalis. The sequence goes on along the minus strand of NW_010099837.1, from coordinate 1,467 downwards.
ACAATCTGGCCACAGCAGTGCTCCGTCATTTCTGTTGACCACCCTGATATCAGAAGGTCCATTTTCCTTGTTAGTTCTTACGGTCAAGTTTTCATTCAAATTCCTTCAGCAGCAGGTCAAAACTCAGCTTCTCTTTCTGCAGAAAACAGAAGTGTCCCAACCTCAACCTCTCCCCAGCAATACGAATGAGCTAACCCTGGCAACTCTGCTTCTCCCAGGCTGGGCTGCAGGGGTGCCCGGCCAGAAGGACGCCTTTCCCCCACGCAGCATTTATCTGACCAGAGGCAAAGCACAGATGAAACATTGCAGCTCCTGCAGAAATGGAAGCAAAAATTGTGTCTGCCTCCTTACACACTGCTCCAGGTCCCTCCGTGCTCACCGAACATTTGATTTACTTCCCCAAAACTGTGGACACTGTCATAGACTCACAGAATCATAGAATGGTTTGGGTTGGAAAGGACCTTAAAGATCATCAAGTTCCAACCCCCCTGCCATGGGCAGGGACAACTTCCACTAGACCAGGTTGCTCAAAGCCTCATCCAGCCTGGCCTTGAACACCTCCAGGGATGGGGCATCCACAGCTTCTCTGGGCAACCTGTTCCAGTGCCTCACCACCCTCATAGTAAAGAATTTCTTGCTAACATCTAATCTAAATCTGCCCTCTTTCAGATAATAAACCTTACCCCTTGTCCTGTCACTGCATATCCTTGTAAAAAGTCCCTCCCCATCTCTCCTGTAGGCCCCCTTCAGGTACTGGAAGGCTGCTATAAGGTCTCCCCAGAGCCTTCTTTTCTCCGGGCTGAACAACCCCAACTCTTTCAACCTGTCCTCATAGGGGAGGTGCTCCAGCCCTCTGACCAATTTCGTGGCTCTCCTTTGGACTCTCTCCAACAGGTCCAGGTCTTTTTTATGTTGGGGGCCCCACATCTGAACACAATACTCCAGGTGGGGTCTCATGAGAGCAGAGTAGAGGGGGAGAATCACCTCGTTTGACCTGCTGCTAATGCTTCTTTTGATGCAGCCCAGGACACGGCTGGCTTTCTGGGCTGCAAGCGCACACTGCCGGCTCACGTTGAGCATGTCCAGGCCATGTTCCCACTACCAGCCATGTTCTGTCCAGGTTCACCTCCATTCTCGTTCGGGTCAAACCTTGGGCTTCACAGTAAATGCAAACCAGATGAATTCTGCGGGGTTTGTGGATTTGTTGTTGTTAGATTGGGATTTTGGGTTTTTTTTCTGCTCAAGGTTGTTCATTTTTTTTGTTGGTGGGGCTGGGAAGGTTTCTGAAAACACTACTTGCACAACTCCTTCTTTTCCAATCCTTGTTGAGCTCTCTGTAAGTCTTCAAAAACCTCCACGGCCTCCCACAGGGTCCTGCTGAGTGCTCTGAAATAAGTGCTCTAAATTATACCCAACTTTATTTAACTGCACCCGATGTGGAACGCGCGCCCCAGGGCCGTGTTCGGC
>NW_010099836.1:0-2546 GCF_000699245.1 Pterocles gutturalis | reverse complement strand
TCTCCTCTGGACTCTCTCCGACAGGTCCACATCTTCTTTACGTTGGGGGCCCCACATCTGAACACAGCACTCCAGGTGGGGTCTCACAAGAGCAGAGTAGAGGGGAAGAATCACCTCCTTTGACCTGCTGCTGATGTTTCTTTTGATGCAGCCCAGGACACGGTTGGTTTCTGGGCTGCAAGCGCACACTGCCAGCTCACATTCAGCTTCTCATCCACCAATACCCCCAAGTCCTTCTCCTCAGAGCTGCTCTCAATCTGAAAAAATCAAAACTGAAAAATAAAAAACCCCCTAAAAATTAACAACTTGTCCCCACCTCAACCCTCACTTGGCCCCCCTTCAATGCTTGATGCAGCCTGTGGCAAAAAAAAGAGATCTTGTTGCAAAAGTTTAATGGGTCCTTGGCATATGTGTTCCCAGGCATTTTTCTCACACATCTGATCCAAATTCCAGTCGCAACAGAAACATACAGTAATTGAATTGATTGCTTGTCAGCTTTAAAAAGGTGACTCTATCACTGTTTATCAGCGTATTTTTATCACGTTGGCCAATATCATGCGGCCCTCTGTGTAGGGAGGTTACCTGATCCTGCAAGAACTGCTCTGAAGTTGGTTGGTTTTTTTTTTTTAACCAGCTAATAGCATTTAGCATTTCACCAGGCCACATTAAACTCAATGTACAAGCAGTTAAGAAAAGTACTGTATCTGGCACTGTTTAATGTCACTGACATGAAATGTGAGCAGCTGTGCCAGCATTCCTGAACTCTGAAAGTACTTTACCTTTCCTCTGTCTTTTTGGCAATTAAATACATTTTAATACATTTTGGGGAAACAAGTACATTTTAATACAGTGCTATAATGTTAGGAAGGTCACGGGATTAACTATGTCTTGTGTCATTTAGATACTAAAAGAAATCATGACCATTTTAGTCACAGAGATGCCTAGCTGCCTTTTAGCTCCAGGTTCACCAAGCTGAGGACTCACAGTGCTCTGTGAGTGGCAGAGCTGTGTGACAATCTAATGAAAATGCTCTCCCCAGTTTTTGAGTATACATGAACACTCACTACAGGATTTATTCCGACGGCTACGTTAGCCTTAGCACATTGTCATTAGACATCTTTGAGCTGAGACATCTTTGACGAAACTCCGATTAATATCAAGAGGCATCAAAAGCCTCTATTTCAATGAACTTAAAGAAAAGAGGACCTTTATACTTTGTCTGTAAGTCAAGAATGGGGATATTTTCCCTTTCTCTGCTTGTTTTTATATTTTTTAAAAAAAAGAAAATTAAAACATAAGTTTTTCTACTGATTTTCATTTTATAAACCTGAGAAGAAAAGGAGCATTCGCCTTCCAGCACAGTTAAGTGATCCCTTTTAACAGATGAATCTTAGCATGAATCTGGCTTCACTGGCCTTTGCCCATAGGCTGGACAGCTGCCGAAGCTGGTGAGCTTCTGCTCAGGGGTAACTTGTTCCTCCTGGCCACGAATCAAAAAAGACAAAAAGACCTACTTTTGAATGTCAATTCTAGGGCACCTGTTGCAGACAACCATGCAGGGACTTCCAAGTGTGTGGGAAGATCCTGTGGAAGAGATACCAGGAATAAGATCTGCGCAGGAGCAAGAAAAATCCATTGCCATCCATGTGCCCGTTGTTAGATTGAAATTTTCTTTTGACACATTAAAATATCCCTCAGAGAGATTCCCAGGCTAGGCAAAGCCAGCCTGACTCCACCAATTTTGCAGTTTTCTGGGTGATTTATACCTGGTGAAGAGCTTTAGTAGCTTGCATGGAAAAGAAAGGAAGACAGTTATCTGAAGAGGGCTGAGGAAACATTTTTCATGGTCAAGATAGTACAAGAACACTGGGACTCCCCAGCACAGAGAATGGAGCCAAAGGGGACCCGGACATGGAGTCAGAACAGAAGCCAAAACGGAAATATCCCTTTCCAATGGTGGTTAGAGCATCCTGGCAAACACCTATAGGTGGGTACAGTTTTGAACCAGACAAAAGGTGTGTCCTGTATCTCTTATTTTTTTAATCATATAGTGATGTATAAATCAAGTCAAATTAAAACCAATACCAGACACACTCATATCATGGCAGCACCAGCAGATTCCTTTCCAATTTAAGCAGAGAAAAAAACCCAGTCATTGTCAGAGGCAGCCGTGTGTAGTCATTCCTAACTACATCCCTTTCTTGAAATTGGAGGGATCTCAGTTTATGAGGTCCAGAATCCCATGTTGATTTCCAGTTTGCAGTACAAGAGAAAACCATTTTGAAATTACAAGATTTTCAAATTGCAGTTGAGCTCTAGAGACACGTATTCCTGAAGATTCCGGGGAAAAATGCAGTAAATTTTCTACATACTCTTTTTCTGCATATATTTGTTAATTTTTTAAGGAAAAAGGGTACTAAAACAGCTTAGATATTATCAAGACAATTATTTCACTGTCCTCCAAATCATCCAGAATTGAAGGACCAAACCTTGCGAAAGGGCAAAATTTCATGATCAGACAGCATCCTCGTGGCTAAACTGAGGAA
>NW_010099835.1:0-2366 GCF_000699245.1 Pterocles gutturalis | reverse complement strand
GTTCTTATCTCAACTCATAAGTCTCTTTTTCTTTTACACCTTTAATTCTCTGCCCCACCCCCAGGAAGTGGGAGGGTGAATGAGCAGCTGTGGGATGCTTGTGATTACTGGCTGCGTTTAAAACCGCAATGATATATGAACTGCAGGCTACTCTGAACTTCTTACAGAGATGAGAAATACATATGAAGCCTCATTTGACAAGCAGCCCTGTAAACATTTCTTGGGTTCTTTTTAAAATAATGTTTTGCATTAGAACCAAGATAAAGAAAGTGTCCATTAAATTGTATGGTGATCAGATTACTATGACCTATCACAAATTCATTGTATATGACATCTACAGGCATGTCTGCTCAATATATTGTCAGTGTTATTGCAATTGATTCACAATAAATAATTAAGGTTTAAAACTTAAAATAATTGTCTCTCATTATTTTGAGTGTCCAATCATCATGAATTCATTCAGCATCATGGCAAGAGTTATATGGTTCATGACAAAAAGCTAAGTAAAGCTTTGAAGAATGCATTTAATTTGTTATACTATGAAATGTTATGATGGAACAATAAACCTCCTAACAGCCTTAATATACTACACATCACACTTAAAAAAAAATAAATTAATGAAAATCAAATGCATATGCAATTTTAAAGCCTGTTAAATGAATAACAATAAAGCTCATTTCCCTAAATTATGTGTGTGGTTGAAGCTTACACAGGAAAGATGTAGAGGAAGAAGAATGAGAAAGATAGAATCATAGAACCATTAAAGCTGGAAAAAGACCTCAGGGGTCAACAAGTCCAACCGTCGACCCAACACCACCTAACTCACTAAACCATGTCCCTAAGCACCACATCTACACGTTTCTTGAACACCTCCAGGGATGGTGACTCCACCACTTCCCTGGGCAGCCTGTTCCAACGCCTGGTGTCTCAGTGAAGAATTTTTTTCTAATATCCAGCCCTACAACTCCCCTGGCACAACTTGAGGCCGTTTCCTCTTATCCTATCACTTGTTACTTTAGAGAAGAGGCCAGCACCCACCTCACTACAACCTCCTTTCAAGTAGCTGTAGAGAGTGATAAGGTCTCCTCTCAACCTCCTCCTCTCTAGGCTGAACAACCCCAGTTCCTTCAGCTGCTCCTAGTAAGACCTGTGCTCCAGACCCTTCACCAGCTTCGTTGCCCTTCTCTGGACCTGCTCCAGCACCTCAATGTCCTTCTTGTGGTGAGGGGCCCAAAACTGAACACAGTATTCAAGGTGCGGTCTCACCAGTGCCGAGTACAGGGGCACAATCACTTCCTTAGTCCTGCTGGCCACACTATTTCTGATGCAGGCCAGGATGCCGCTGACCTTCTTGGCCACCTGGGCACACTGCTGGCTCATGTTCAGCCGGCTGTCGACCAGCACCCCTAGGTCCCTCTCTGCTGGGCAGCTTTCCAGCCACACTTCCCCTGAGCTTGTAGGGTTGCAGGGGGCTGTTGTGACCAAAGTGCAGGACCCGGCACTTGGCTTTATTGAACGTCATGCAATTGGCCTCAGCCCATCAGTCCAGCCTGTCCAGATCCCTCTGCAAAGCCTCCCTACCCTCAAGGAGATCAACACACCTGCATGTGTATTTTCATACATTTACTAAGTGATGGTCAGGACACAGACCTAAAATATGATCAGGACCCTTTTTTGCCTATTTCATAGTAATTTTTTCTTAGAAATTTACAAAACAGGATTTTACTTTTCAATGACCATAGTAATGTCCTCTTCTTCCACAGTCCTTACAATGCTGCTGGTAGTCCCTCTTTTATTGTGGGGAGATAACCAGCAGAGTGGAATGCAATGTACATAGGAAAATGCTCTTCATTAGTAAAAGACTATATGCCATTGAGAAGCTTAGTTCAGAAACACTGTACAGCAGCTGTGGCTTAGGACAACATCACTGTGTCTGTTTGTTGACTCATAAATGACTTACCATTTAGAAACACGTAATACTCACATACAAAAACTCTAGTGAAAAAATAAAAGTATAAAAATCTCTTAGGAAAGTTCCGAAGTTTGGAAAAGACTGATTACTGTCATCTGAATCTAGTAACTTTCATGGGGATATTAACACATCAATACAAAATACAAATGTATTTTTATTTTCAAATACATTTTGTAACGATGAGTCATTCTATTTATGATGAAGATTTGAGAACACTGTACACATTAAATATACAGAGAGATATTAAGATATAAGATACAAAGTTGATTATCAATATTTTAATTCCTTTTAGCAATGTTATACAAAATAGCTATTGAGGATGAGCTGATTTTTACTCATAAAATCTTGATAATTTTCTCTGAAGCTCTATGGTGGGTTAGCCCTTGGCTCGGGG
>NW_010099834.1:0-2179 GCF_000699245.1 Pterocles gutturalis | reverse complement strand
GATATTAGAAAAAATTCCTTCACTGAAAGTGTGACAGGGCATTGGAACAGGCTGCGCAGGGAAGTGTCGGAGTCACCATCTCTGGAGGTGTTCAAGAAATGTGTAGATGTGGTGCTTAGGGACATGGTTTAGTGAGTTAGGTGGTGTTGGGTTGGACTTGATGATCCTTGAGATCTTTTCCAACCTTAGTGATTCTATGATTCTATGATTCTATATTAAGCAGAAAATCCAACAGCCAGCTGGAGAGCTTTTCTGTCAACAGTCTCACCAAATCTGGTATATTCGTACAACATCTTGTCATTCTGAGTGATTTTTACTAATAAAAAATGAATTATTGTAAAAGTCCTAACCCATTATGGTTTGGGATTGATTGTACTTGGACTTTGAAAAGAAATCAGTGGCGCAAAGGGTAGAACTAGATCTGTTTTACCAATCCGTGCAGTTGTTAACGCTTGTATGATTTGGGTCAAGTCTATGCTAGCAGTCAGGAGTTTACCTGTATGTATTTAGTTGTATTCAGTGCCAGCTAAAAAGAACATCACTGTTCCATTTTACATAGGCAGACAAATTTTATCACTTTACATGGGTGTGTTTTTTTTTAATTTCCTGGAGAACATGCTTTGCAAATGTCAACATCAGTATATATTTCTTTCAGAGTCCCACTGTATGCCTTCTGTTCCTCCAATAATTTAACCCTCATTACTATTCACTCACTTTTTCTTCATACCATGAAGAGAATGAGCCTTCTTGAGGTAGCATGTAAGCCCACACTTGAAACCAACATTAAGGAATGCTTCTGCTGCAATACATATACAAGAACTAGATAACTCTGCTAGTCTCACAATTCAGTTTGCTATTCAGCTCTCTCAGGTTTTACACAGAATTTTAACGACTAAACTACTCAACCGGATTGAGTGAAAAACCAAACTATTTTCTGTCCACATAATTTGCGGGGAAAAGGACACAAAATGGCAAAGATTTCAGGAGTAGCGCTGACTCAATTCTATTTTTTTTTCTTTTTAATTTTATTGTTCTTTTTTATTTTATTTTTTCTTTGTGCCAGACATAAATCTTAGGAATATATATTGGTGGATCATGACCCTTCCACCCCAAGGCAAGATTCCTATTCATAATACATCTTTCATAACTTACCGTGATCTTCCCGCCTGAATAACAGACTGAAAAACCCATGATTGCAGCATATGATGAAGATGCTTTCCATCCAAGAAGCTTGTCAAAGAGGAGGCTAAAAAGATAAGACACATGAATTATAAGTCTCCAGAGACAACATACTAATTCATACAGATATCATTCAGTGCTAAGCCGACCTCCAATAAAATGTATCTATTTAGAAAATTGCTGCAAGCAAAACTTTTGAAGTAAAGTGTTGGAAAGCTTTTGAAAAGTTCCACTTTCATATATCATTTTGATAGTTTTCTTTTTTTCCATAGTTGTCTGTAAATACTAGTGCTGAAATACCAAAATTTTCCAAGGGTGAGCAATTTCAGGTTCTAATCTTTTATTGGAATTATGTCAAATTACTTATGATGTCCCATTTCCTTCCCAAAACTGTTGCTTTCCTATCTCACCTGTACCTGTATAATCAAGTACATAGGGTTGGATCTGATAATGTGCAGATATGTTTTTGTATAGCAAAGCACTGCACTATTTAGGGCAATACTAGAAGTGACAGTCATATGTACACACTTTCAAAAAAAAAAAAAAAGGTTTGGGGCTTGGTATCTAGTATAGAAAATTTTAAACGACAGATAACAGTTGGCTTAATTTAATGGTTTTGTGAGATTAGGAAAACCCACTCTTAAACCCCATGAAAAACAGATTTGTAAATCAAAGATTTTTATGGTAAGCTTTCTGTTTTGTTTCTTTGTGGTTTTTACATATGTCTTTAATATAAATCTGTAATGGCAAACTAAGCTAACGACAGATATGTTTTGATTCCACTAGATCTTTTTAACAAACTTAGACAGCTTTAAAATCATGTGGTATTAAAAGTAAAATCTGATGGTATTTTTTGGTAATTGTTTTGCTCTGTCTCTATTATTCAGTAGGTATAGTTCCTACTGAGTGCAGTAAGATCAGGACTGAAATCTAAGATGGTATTTTGAAAATAAAGTAAAGCAATATACATGCACACACACACAAATATATATATGTATAT
>NW_010099833.1:9531-29413 GCF_000699245.1 Pterocles gutturalis | reverse complement strand
TATATATATATAATATATAATGTTATATATATATATATAATAAATATAGTAGGTAGATAACCTTTCAACAAGACAGCAAAAGTTGTTCTACACCTTTCTTCATTTCCAAATGCTGAAACTCAGGTAATGGTCTTAAAGTGGCTTGATATTGGTGTAAACTGCAAAATGTGCTTGTTTTTTAAGCAAATATAATTTAAAGCAATGTAATTTTACAAGTCTTCCAACTTTGAATAGATTTCACATTAGCATTGGTATTTCAGATTTGTTCTGTCAGACACAGAAAATGATTCATCACCTAGCTATTGTAATGACATGCAATGTATGAATATACAGTGGATAAAATATTATGCCTTTATGACTGTTTTATGGTCAAGAATTTATGATTATTCTGCAAACCAGAAGTATTGACATTTTGGCTATTATTTATTTCAAGAACAAACTTTAATATTAAATGTCTACTGCAGACCAAAGAACTCTAAAATTATTTCTCCAAGGAAGAAGTACCTGCTATTTTTTGTATCACATCAGTTCAGCAAAACGTCAAATTATTTGTCTATCTTAATTGAGGACGGAAAAACTACTTTTTAAACAGAAATAGTTCAATTGGGCAAATGTCAGTCCCCATGTTATTACACAGCAACACCATTCTAAAGCATGCCACTGCACTTTCCAATCTTCTGACCACTAAAACCTTAAATCAATAAACCAAAATCATAGAATTGCAGTTAAAAATAAGTACAATATGGTCACAGAGTCTCCATATTATGTTTAGTATATGTTTTGTGAAGCACTTCTTCTAATACAGTTAAGCATAATATGAAATATGTGATTTTAATAAATATACATAAAGAGCTCTGATAAGAAAAATTTTGCACTATATCATACTTGATCAATTAACCTTTTTGCTTTGCCCTTGAAAATGGAATATCCTCCAAGAATCCGTTGGTGAAATTGAGGATCTTAGTAAAAATTTTTAGAGTCTTAAATTTCAATTTAATTCCCAAAAGCTGACAAAAAATGAAGCATTTAATTTTAATCTTCTAACTGAAATAAAAAAGTCAACAGTACTAAGCACGGGCAGACAAGGTTGAATATTTCACAGTTCAATGACAATGAAGCCAGATCTCTTAATACTTTCATTTCTACTGTTGGAAGTAGATGTAAAATATATTTAGCACCTGAATGGTTATATCTAGTCAGCTTTATATGTTTAAATGTCAAAAGCAGGTTGAGTCTGCAGCGAGCAGCAATCACTTTCTATCAATCACACTGAAAAACCTCAGTTTATTTAAATGATCCTGATAAAACTAAATTAATCATTAATTTGGTGACATTTCAAATCAACACTGCATTCTATAAAGAGACTCATGCAAATAAAAAACAGCCTATCTTTGCATTAAATAAAAGAATCTTAAAAGTTGATGTTTTAACTTATGATCTTAAAGACTAATTACACAATTAATAACATCAAGGCCACAGTTGGAGAGGATTTTTTTAAATCTGTTGGTGTTTATACTGCTCTTTTTTGTCACAGAACTCAAAAACCGTGTGGCTTCAATCCTATGTTATCTTAGTTTCTCTCCAACTGATTAAATTGTAAATTCGTTCTTCATTCTGTTACTGCAGGTGTCCCACAGGGCTTCCATACAAGAGCTCTGCTGACTGCCATTTATATGACTCCTTTTTGAAAAACTCGATTTCAGACCAATCTAGCTACAGTGTTCTGACAATACAGAAATGTATTATTCTGTTGACTGCTCCCATCCAAAAATTACTGAGGCCTTGAGGGTTTTTTATTTATTTCTCAGATCCAGAGCTGAGTATGTTAACATCTCCATTTAAACTCCATGAACGTGCAAGTGCTGGCAGCCTCCAGTCAGTACTTATCACCTAAAACAAAAGCAGTGCATTTCCCTTTTAGGTTGCTGGTGCCAAATTTCTTCCAGTGTGTTCTTGGACGGAACAACCCAAAATTTTATACTTAAGATGAAGGCATTAGACTAAAACTAATAGGGAAAAAAAAATCTCTATTTCCATAAGGCTATGTGAAACAATGTTGAAGCAATTAACCATTTCTTAGCCGTACTTATCATGAACTTTAATGGTTCTCATATGCTGTGTTAAATGTGATACTATTGGATTCACACTTGGCTTTTTGTTCCCATAAAAATTAGAAAAATACTTTCAATATAGCATCTTTCCAACCAAATTACTTTAAAAAAAAACCCACATAATTACTTTACCCATAACTTATGGCATGGAAACAAAATGTACAGAACAAAAACACCAAATTGAAAATAGACTAAATTTAAGAGTTCAAGTCAGACAGACACAAACCATGCTACTGTTTTTACAAGACTGGAGTTCATAGTCTTTATTTTCCATTAAGACAATAGAGACTCAAAACTATAAGAAAAATTCACTGCCACAGCTTTAAGCCAGCGAAAGGCAACATCATCTGCACCTGCAGGCATAGGTGTGTCCCTAGCTCAGGCCCAATGCAAAGTGAGCAGAGCTGCATGAAATACCGTCATACCATTTCCTCCCACATTTAGGACATGGCGAGTAAGATACCACACTTACATTGAGCAAACCTTCCATTAACTGAGAAATCTGATAAGAAACGAAAACAAAGATAATGTGGGTGCAGGTGATTTTTCCTCAGATGTTGATTGTTAATTAAGTTTATGGGACCTGCATCAATTGTGAACTAAAAAGTCTTCCACCTCTACTATTCCTTTTATTTTTCTTTACACTTCCTCATTTTCACTTGTCAACATGTGATGGACTTACTCGTTATCTCCTCTCTAGCAAAGCTTCCCTTTCATTTGCAATGTGAAAATCTCCTACATTATTTAATGGTATTTTGAAACATTATTTTTCTATTAATGGAAATCATTAGTTGTCTCTCTCGACAACTTTCCTTTTCCTTCCCCCACTACCCAAAACCATCACTCAATTAAAAAAAAAAGTCAAGGAGTTGGATATGGTTACACATACATACATATATAAACATATAAATGCACATCTGGATGCTGAAGAAAGATCTTTTTTTTTTTAAAGCATGTAATCAGAACAATAAATGGGAAAAAGTGTAGCTCTGCTCCTGTTGTGTACCTGCTGCTACCCTGGAACAGATGAAAAGCTAGAAATACTGTACTTTGCCTCACCAATGCTATAAGCCAGGGTATATACAGTTGGTGGAGTAGGTCAGTTCCCTCTGCCACCACTGACAATAACCTAAACATATTTGTTTCTTATTCAGCTGCATCCATGGTGATAAAGAGTGGAAGAAAAGGTTCTATAAGACACAAAGGAAATCACAAATATGAAATGGAAGAGAAAGCCTTCTTCCCATTAACTATTAATAAAAGTCTCCACATTACTATTTATGTGAAACATCAGAAAAGCATTTCATTTAAAGGTGCCGTGAGAAAGAGGGCAGGTAAAACTCTATTCTGTCATCCTTCTATACCCCCTCCACAAGCACCAGCAAAAAAATTACTTGCAAAATGAAATGTATTCTTCTACTGCTTTGCATATTTAGGGCCATCCAAAAGCACAATAAAAATATACTTCACGATAAGACCTACACACAAGATGTTAAAAAGTACACTAACTTATACTAAATGTTACAATCAATGATGTAACTTATGTAAGTAGGGTTGCTTTGTCATATATTGATAGTTACCTCACTTTCACATCCACATTAACTTGATTTTAAATGCAATTAATACATATAGTCAAGGAAGACTAATGGACTACATTCTGCACTTAACCTGGTGGACATTTTCAAATGGCACAAGTGACCAGTGCAAACCTATTTTGCATTGTAAACGACTAAATAAATCTTAATGGATTAAGAATGATCAGCTATCAACACACAAGGGAAATTAAGTGCTGAAATGCCTACATTGATTATTTTAAATTATTAGCCTTACTCTGTTCTTGAATTTGTATGCTTTTAGTGAGCTTTAACACATTTACAAGACTTATTGACTATAATTACAAGAGAATTCAAGTAATGGACACATCAATTATAAGCAACATGTCTTGACCAGACAGTTGCATAAAGAATTCTAAAGAGAGCTCCATTAGCATCCTTCCCCTTAGTTTTATTCAGTTTTATCTGCCGTAAGAGGGCATATTAAGGGCTTATACAGCTGTTCTGACCATGTGAACACGAGCGTCCCTCTAAAGACTTAACACTGCATTCAGAGCTGGATATTAGCTGAAGCAATACAGATAACTACGTTATTGACAGGATAGAAGAAATGCTGAAAGTATTAAGTATGTGAGTTATGGGTATACATGAATACTGCAGTTACAGTAAAATACTTTGAAAGGCTTGAAATACAATGTCTGTCTTCCCCAAGATTAATTTTAAACTTTGTTGTCCAGTCACGCCCTTGCCTTTTCATAAAAACCTTACAAAACTATTTTAGGATTATGCCAGAAATTACCATTCTTTTATGTTTCTCTTTTCTTACCTTTTTGTTCTTTTCCTTGTAACCATGCACTAAGTTTCAAATACTGCATGAATTTAAACTATAGCTTCCATAATAAGCCATTATTTAAAAGTACAGTAAAATAAACCTTACAGTTTTAATGAAAATATGTTCATTGAAATGTGAATTTATTATTCAAATCCACTCATAAATTCAACCATGGAGACACCACTTGTCTAAGCAGAGCTCAGTGATTTAGAAAAGCTGTCTATTTAAAATAAAGAATGTATGGCAGGTTTATAGAAACATTGCAGTGAATTTTTACATAAATTTAGAACTGCAGCTTATGCATTTTTCTACAAAAATGTTTTTTAAATTTTCCACTTAAAATTAAACATAAAAATGAATTTAAAGTGTGATCAGCACAGAAACTAAATCAGATGCTATATCCTTGTGCATCACATCAGCCTTACTACCTTCCAAAAAGGCTGACCAATTTCAATTCCCATAACTTACTTCTACAAAAACCTCTTGATGCTTCTTATTGGTATTTATTTAGATGTAATATCAAATGTCTATCCCAAAGCATTATGTAATGCTGAAAGTGTAACTGAATTGAAATGAAATAAACAATTTGGATATTAAACAACTGCAAGGAAGAGGAAGTTAGAAAGAACAGATAATTGTTCTCTCAAACCACCACCGCTTCATTATATAAATTTAAGAACCAATTAATGGTTACAATTTAGATTAAAGGGAAGGAAATCTCTCTGTATGAAACAAAAAGCTGAAGGGTGACTGTGCTTAAAATGTTCTTACATTTTTTGCCCTTTGATCACTGTATTTTCATACCCCTTTAGGTAACTTTTAATTTCATTGGGGGCTCATCAGGCAATATGAATGCCAGTTCATAAGAAATGTTAAAGAGAGAATAACAAGCAGAAAAAGACCAATGGCATAATTCATTCTGTTTGAAAGAGACCCCTTGCAAAGAGAGCATTTCCATACCTGTGTGGGTACGGATGTGAGCTAGGAAGGCCATGGAATTGCTACTTCTACACATCTTCCCACAATACTTGCAGACGTTGCCTTGATTCTCTTCCCTCTCCCTGTTTATTTGTTCAGTGTCTTCCACAATGTACTTATTCACTTCTCGCAACAGCTCTTCGTGTTGCTCTTTGATGTGGAGAAACAAGCTCTGCTCTGAATCAAAGGGCTCGGTGCACTTCACACACTTAAAGGTAGCACCTCCTTCGGGCAGCTCCTCCACACTTGCCTGCTCATTTCGCATGTGCCCAGCACTAGCCAAGTGCTGGTGAAGGTTACTCTCTGTGTAAAATGATTTTCCACAGAGTAAACAATGAAAATGTTTTTCTTTTGAAGGATGTTTCATGGCTATGTGAACATTTAGTCCGCTCAAACCATCTGCTAGAAAACCACAGTCATCGCAGCGAATACGTGTCGATTCCCCAAGGGAAATTCTTTCCGACTTCTTTTTCCCACCACTTGATGAAGGGTCTGCTTTCACTGTGAGCTCACTAGCTTTCATTCCACCTGACATCTGTCCTTCAGCAGAATGGGCAGTGGCCTCCCCGTCTTGATGACTTTTTAACCTCACTATAGAAGAATCAAACTTGCCAAAATTTTGCATTGCCTTTCCTTTATTATCAGCACTGATAACTGTTCCTAAAGCCTCATTACTACTTTCTTGCATGCCCTCAGCTGTTGAGCCATCTGCCTCCCAAACACTGTTATTTATAGTTACTTCTGCTTCATGTTGTGCTTCCATAAGGGCTTCTTCCTCCTCCCGAGTAGGATCCTCTTTGAAACTTCTGTCACCCTCTAAACTATGTATATTTGGTACCGTTTCTCCAATGTTTCCAGCAAAATTTGATTGCTCTACTGCACTACTTGTTTCTGGGACAGTTAGCATAAGTGAGTTATTTTTTGTCAGGGATATTTTTCTGAGAACATCTGTGTTTCTAAACTCTGCTTCAGGATTTTCTCTATTTGCTTCCAAGCTTTCCTCACCTTTTCCTGATTTCAAGTTTGTGCTGCTTGATCTGTTTTGATTTTCTGCAGTGCAATCATTATCTGAGTTGAGCAGCTCCTGACCAGGTCTACTTTTCTGCAACTCAAAAGTATCTGCTTCTTTAACTGACACCTCCTTGTCAAGTTTAACAGCTTTATCTTTCTGAGGAGTTTGCTGGAATCCTTCACAAGAAAGGTTTTCTCCTCCATTTTTAGACTCCTCTTCAAGTTCACTTTCTACTGCATTTTGGGAACTGCCACTTTTAGGCATTGCTGGAGATGCATTTTCATCTAAGACAGTACACTCAGTTAAGCTTTTACTCATATGATCACCTTCTGCTGCGTCACTGGCACCTTTTGTTTCACCTAAACCAGTTTTTGATTCTCCTGCTCTGGGATGGTGCTCCTCTTGAGACAAAGCAGTGCCTTCTTTACTGATATTTGCTGTGTTTGCTTCCTCCCCAGAAGAATAGACATAAGATTCTCTTCTAATTTTATGTTTCTCTGTTGCCGCATGCCTAATCATCTCTCTGCGAGTAACAGCATAGTAGTCACAAGCCATGCAGAAGTATTCAAATTGTTTTGTATGTTTTCGCTTCACGTGCAGCTCTAAAGAAGAAGAAGAATGAGCAATGAAGCTGCAGTGTATGCATTTGTTGTTGTTTGCACCCATTGCTCTTCTCTGGAAGCATGGGTCACCATCTTGGCTAACCCTAGCTCGTTCCAGAAACATACGTTGGTTTATATTTAATGAATTTCCAGTGTGTTCCAAATCTGGCAGCTTACAGGCATTTACAACTTTTAGCTCAGCATCTCCTTCCTCAACTTCCTGATTGTCTAAGACAGAATTTTCCAAATCTGATGACTGTCTACCATCCTCAACATGTTCATACAAGGCAGTCATGGGGCTGTCAACCTTCTTGCTCATGGATTCAAAATTACCTTCTTCGGGGCTAACAATGATCTCAGAGTTCTGTTTTCCACATCCTTCTATTTCAACACGACTTTTGTGTTTTTTCGTTGCACAATGACGTTCCATATCTCCTTTGGTTACAGTGTAATAATTGCAAACCTTACACAAATATCTGTATTGATGACTGTGCTTTCGTCTGATGTGAACAGTCAAATTTGTAACACTGGAGGCCAGAAGACCACAATGGGTACATGTCCTAGCAATGGTACCTTTGGGTTTCCCTTTTTTGGGTGCGTTAGTGAAAACCAATTCATTTTCACCAATCCTTTGATCAAGTGGAGCAAATTCCTTATGTCTTGATATGTTTTCCACAGAAGAGGATGAAACGTGTATAATTTCTTTATCTAACTCTGTATTCCCACTCCCAGAAACGGAAGGATCCAACACGGTTTTAATACCCCCAACACCAACGCAAACCTTTTCAATACATTCCTCAAAACGTAGTCCAATGTTGTTTTTCCTGGCATTTTCAAGGTGCTTGCTTCTTTTGATATGCTTCTCCATTCCTTCCTTACTCAGTGAGTAGAGATTACATGCTTTGCAAAGGAAGTGATACTCCTGTGCATGTCGAAGTTTTATGTGCCTT
The DNA here is from genome assembly GCF_000699245.1 of Pterocles gutturalis. Taxonomy (NCBI): domain Eukaryota; kingdom Metazoa; phylum Chordata; class Aves; order Pterocliformes; family Pteroclidae; genus Pterocles; species Pterocles gutturalis. The sequence goes on along the minus strand of NW_010099833.1, from coordinate 21,375 downwards.
GTAAGAACTGTGGAAGATCTTGTCTTATAAAAACACTTTTTACATTGAAATTGGGTTTTACTCAGAACAGAATGCTTTAGTTCATTTCTGTTATTTATGAAGGAGGAGTCTGGAGTTTTTGGGTTCATTGACACTTCCATTTCCTTTGCAAGATTTTGGCTATTGTTTGATACTGAGTCAGCAGAAGTTACCACTTGCAAGGTCCTATCACTGTTACTCAATGGAGTAGCTTGCTGAAATAATGAACCACCATGTTTCTCATTTTTTTGATGACTTATCAGCTCTTCTTCTGTTTGAAAAAAAAGAAGACAAGTTGGACAACTATGGGACATACTATGCGCTTCGCTCATGTGGCTTCGAAGGCTGATCACATTCAAGCTGGTAAATGAACAGAGTTGACAATTAAAGCTACAACCACCCATCTGGTGTTCACTGTCCTGACAGTGTTGCTTCATGTCTTCCCTGACTCCAGAGGAATAACTACATATCTGACAATGAAACTGGATCCCTTTTGTATGAAGCTTTGCAACATGAATTTCCAAACTTTTTCTGTTCTGAAACACATGACCACAATCAATGCAAGTATGAAGAACGCCATGATCAGCAGTAAGTTTAATATCAGAATTTTTAGTATTTGTAGTGCTAGAAGAAAAGGTATTTGATTTATCTACAGTAAGGTCTTGAATTTCTGAAGTAGTACTACAATTACTTTTAGCATCTGTTTCTAATTCTGCATGTGACATAGGGCTTGAATCACCAGGTTTAAACTGTGTGCTGGAGATATGCTTCACGTGTACTCTCCGAGTTTCAGACTTGCCTCTTTTACTATTACCCAACAAATTGTACCTTCTTTTAACCTGCCTTTTTAATCTAAAAGATCTACTGTGTCCAAACGAAGACCTTAACAAGACAGCATTTCTTTTATGTTCCAGTCTATCAAATCTCCTTGTCACCTTTAAACGGCTAACTAGCTTTTTGGTAGTTGGAGGGAGTTCTGTTTTCTGCAAGATATTTTCAGAGGGCCCTGGTATTTCTAGTTTTTCAGCATTGACTTCACAATTTCCTTCTACACCAGAAGAAAGAAACTTTTTTTCCATCACAGTATCTGTTTTTTCAGTGGGAATGTTTGAAGATGGTATCATTTCAACAAGTTCAGTGCCATCATTCTGTTTAAACAAGCTTACTTTTGAGCCTTTGAGTGGACTGTAAACACTTAATTCTTTTGCATCAGCAGTTCTTGCCCTTAATTTACTGGTCCCACCTTTTGCTCTGACATTCCTCTCTCTGGTTGCAGTAGGTTGTTGGTTTTTAAAGGATTTTTTTGTCAATATCTGTACAAATCCTCCCCGCGCAGCCAGATTTTGGCGTCGAAGGTGTGTCTTGCCACGGAAATGAGATTTTAGGAGATTTTCCTCAGCACTCTGAAAACCACAAAGATCACAACAAAATATCCTGGACTTCTCATTATCTTGCTTAACATGTGTATGTAATGTTGAACCACCTTCAGCTGTGCAACTACAGGGAGGGCATGTTTGCTCTTTGGATTGTTTAGAGGGGCTTTCTCGTTTATGCTTTTCCATATCAGAGCAGGAAGGTAAACATTGATCACTCATTTTGCCTTTAAGGTCTTTGTATAGGTTTCCAACTGTATAGCCAACACTGATTTCTTCTGAAGAAGATAACTTATCAGGAACAGCAGCTGGCGCTTCTTGTGAATGTTTATTTTCCTTGTGAACTTTCAGTATGGCACCATCAGCACATTTGAAATCACAGTGTAGGCACTGAAAATTCGAATTAAGTATGTCATCAACAAGACAACTGGCGATGCCTTCCTTCTTTACAGCTCCAGCTACTATACTACCTGCTTCTCCAGCTACGACTTTCTGCACTTTCCTTTCACTATCTTTCATGTCTTCTGAAGAACTCTGCTTTCTTTTTCTGGAGACATTTTCAGGTTTGTCTGCTTCAACAACATCCAGGTTTGGTGACCCTGACAGTGCACTTTTGTTTGTGCCATTCTCTTTTGTTTTCTTTTCAAGGTCCCTGAACTCTTCATCTGATACAAGCCTTGTTTTCTGCTGAGACGAATAGTCACATCCAGCATTTTCTCCTGATGTATTTCTCCAGGATTCCTCTGTCAACTCAGTTTGTAAACTCTCATCAGCATCATCTCTCTTCTTATTTTCTCCCTCATCCATTCTTAACATTGATATTATCAATTGTAGCTCATTTGGCTTAGTACCTGTAAAACAAAAGAGTTATTAGTCTTTTACACACAACCAAAAGTTAAAAGACTCAAGTAAAAAAAAGGCAATATAGCAAATTAAAAACATGGCAGGAAGACAGACACAATGAAAGATACAAGGCTACATTTTCAGCATGGCGTCTAAACTTGTGATACCTAAAAATCAAACCAACTTCTAGGCACTTGGTCACAGAGCTCTCACTGTGATGAGCACCATGTGAGTGAGTGCTAGCTTCAATAGTTTTTGCGTAATCAAGTAATTTACTACATGCTTAAACCTGAGCAGACAAGCCTAACCTTTGCTTCTGGAAGCATTTTTAGGACACAAAACACTAACAGCTTTCAAGGAACCGACCATGGTATGTTCAACTTTTCCTGAATTAGGAATCCAGGTTCCCAGATTTAAAAGCTCCGAGAAGGAAATGACCATGACTGCAACAACAAACAAAACAGTGTCAACATAAATGGCTCTTAAATATTTTAAGTATGAAGCTTTCCTTTCTCTGCTTAAATTACCTGCTAAAGAGAAAGAGAAAACACAAATAGAGCCATGTTCTAAAAGAATATGCTGCAATTATAGTTCCCCATCATTCCTAAAATATCCTCTAAAACTTCATATCCCAATGGGTGGGAGGGGGAAGGAAAAAAAAAAGTAATAAAATAGCAGTGCAGAGAACGGCAGCACTTTGAACGCCAGCACAAACTCTAACCATCCAAATCCAGTTACCAAAAGCTTTTGCTCAACTGCCCAGTGTGACCTTCCTGCTCCCAAAAAAGATGTCACCACTAGAAAATTGATGCTACCAACACAGTTTATAAGAGGGATGGGAGTGGGGAATCAAATCTTGACATTTATTACTTTTTCATTTTGAAGCGATTGAGAATTGAAAATGCATTTCATTTTAACAGATGATTAAATACTAAATGTTTATCTGGTGCTTTACACTATGATTTAAACATCAATTTGCTGCAGATTCAAATAACCAGTTTTTTGTTCAGTTAGCCATTGAATGAGGCCATGACCACAACTGTAAGTACTTCTGACAAGATTAAGTAATTGCAATGTTGATACAGACAATGCAGGGTACAAAAAAACTACTCAAGTACATGCTGAAAAAAAATTATTCTTATTTTTGAGGACAAAGTAAGAAAGTATTAAACTGGGGAAATATACTCAAATCAGTTGGACATTACCCATGGAGGTAAAAAAAATGCTTTTCTGCTTAATAATAATATATGGAAGGCCTATAAGGAACTGAGTGCACAGTAGTTACATACATTTAACAGTTTTTCAACTGTAGGTCTCTCACTGAGCTAAAGTATTCACCAAACTTATACTGAGCTAGCTATAATTAAATAATGAGAGAATAACCACCTCCAGATCACAATAGCCCTTTGGAGGATCCAGATATTGCTTCTCTAACTGTGGTTTTCTGATTCTTGTGCACTTTGCTCACTAAACCACGACAGAAACTATCACAATTACTCAGAAGTAAAACAATCAGGTCTATACTCTCAGCTGGTGTAAATCAGCATATTGTCAGTATGTTAAAAAATGCTACAGCAATTAATAGCAGAGGAGGATGAAGCCTTTGAAGTGCAAGCTCACCCTGAAATTGTTTATGAGCACTGTTTGGGATACAGAAAAAAGATCAGATGAAAATTATGTTGTTTAATTGCAGTACAGCTATGTTTACATAACTTGGGAAATATCACGAAATTACTTCAGCGATGAGTGCCACAAGTCCATCCTTAACTGTTTGCACGCAGCAGCTGTGGGTCCTTGCTTGCACCTCCATAGCAGGTTCCCAGCCCACCACCGAGACCTGGCTGTTCTTCCCTTGCATGGCCTGGGGAAGAACAGCAGTTTTTTCTTTCTGTCCAAGACAAATTGCAATCTCAAACCAGTTCTCCATCTTCTTTATAGGATACTTTCCTCTCAGACCATATGATTTATTAGAGAACCTGTCCAGCAGTGAACTAATACATGCATTGGAAATTTCTACAGTCAGAGGTTGTATTGGGATAATTAGGAGTTTCTCCATCGACAAAAATTCAAGACACGTTAATAAGTAGGGGACTGGTGGCTCCACACCATACTCTCTTCTGACATGCTTCATGCCCATTTAAAGCCATCCTGTAATTTGATTTAAACCTTAAAGTGCTGTCACACCTAGATCAACCTCTGGCAGAAATCACAAGCCACTTTCAGCCAGAAATACAGTAATCACCGCAGGTGGATGCTTCCCAGCTGTCACAGGCAGGTATCAGCAGCCTCTGAACATGCCTTTTCTGCCGCACCAGTGCAGATTCAGCTCATCTCCACTAGCCACCTGCACACCTCAAAAAAGATGGCCTATTATTTGCATACAGTACCAGGCTTAGCCTTACTTCTTGACGTTTCTTCACTAACTCTCCAATAGAAGTTCATCCTGCTCTGTGCTCTACCAAAAATCTCGAATCGCAATCCCAGTTCTGGCATACAGCCTTGTCTTCAACTCAAGTATATTGCCTCAATTAAGGATTTTTTTCAAGTGCTTAGGCAAAAAAAAAAAAAAAAAGTATTTGCCTTATTTTATCTTTGTAAACTGTTTGCAGTCACAACTACAAACTAGTTGCTAGGCAAGTGAAAAATTCAAAACACAAATCTCATAGGTGCTGCCAATAATTTCAGTATGAAATTAAAACAGTCACATATGTAATATAAAAATGCAAAGGAGCCTTACACCCCAGCCTTCTTGCCTAATTCTTCCAGTTCTCCAAGTCAATAGTAAATGGAGACACTTATCTCTGCTTTCATTTCATGGTAAACTTCTAGCACACAGACTGGGGGTGTACTCTGCTTCATTTACAGGCAGTCCTCCTAATGAAGTCAACAGCCTCACGTCTATCCACACAACTAATAACAATTGTTATCAAGGCAAAAGCTCCTCAGCTGCACAGCACAATTTAGATGTAGGCAACAATTAATGATATGACTTCATCAGTTTCATCTCTACATCACATCTGAGTGTTCATGGAAATACTCGCTCTCTGCAAACCCATCCCAGCCTCCATATAAACAGTGTCTAAATATCACTACATGGCACCGTTTCCACCTGCATTAAACCATAATCCAGAACAAATTCTCTATAAAAGAAAACAACTATAAGGCAGTTGTTGTCTCTCTAAAATTACCCTTATATTAATTAATCTAAGGAATTAAATTTCCTTGAATTTATTTTAGTTCTCTCAACATTGACTTTAGGACAGGAGCACATCTTCTGCAGTAGACAGTAATGGCTACTGTCACTACTTTTTGCTAGGACCATAGTAAGTGATTTGCTGAGCTGTGGTGAGTTCTTCACATCTCAGGCAAGATGTAGACCACAACACTGAACCATGTCTCTGTTTCTCCCCACTATGATCTCTGCTCAGATAACGCAGCTGTATCTCTAACACAATTTCAGTAGCATATGCCCCAGATTCCTTGACGAGAAAGTAGTGTTCCACACCCAAAGGGAGCTGTGGGCAGACCTCTTCTCAGCTTCCTGCATAGATTTACTGCACAAATGACTATCACTACTTGGAGGATGAAATCCGCATAGCATAAGCTTCCTCTAGGCAAAAGGAGCCTATAGTGCTTCTTCCTCTGCTCTAAGGCTCTCTCCTGAAAGTCCCTTCTCAGATTTGCCACAGGACAGGAGGACAATGGCAAAGCAAGAAAATGGTCACAAATCTGGGTAGTCCCAGTCCTCAGCCTGCATAAGCCAATTCACCTCCACTCTCATCAAAGCCACTATGCTAATTAAGGGCTAGCCTACACTTGCTATTAATACAGGAACAGATGCATTAGAGGAGGCATCGGCAGCTCTCTGAGTTTGTACAGTCCCAGTGACCACATGACACATAAGGTTAAACTGGTTTCTTTTTGCAAAATTCATTTTGGATCAAACCTTAGTCTGGCACAGAGATCGTCATCAGGAGCAAAGAATCAGCATCTAGAATTTGATTAAATTAACTGGTAACCAAAAACACATTCTAGATGTAACAAGTAACCCTCTACAGCCACAGCAACTTAAGCACATGCTTTGGTCTAACTCATAATTATTAGTGTGACTGAATAAGCCTTTTGTTATCAATGTAATGCTGACAAACTCATATAGCAGTAGAAGGGGGGAAGAATAGTTCTTGAGCTACCTTACTCATGGACCAACAAGACTAAAAACGATGCAAGATGGAAGCTCTTGTGCTTTTCCTTCTACCATCACCTTGTAAAGATTCCAGTTACATTTTTACAAGTAACAAATGCCTGAAGTGCAACAATACATAACCACTTAATGTGCTGCATAAATAAACCAGAAAGGATTTACACAGACTATGAGACTGCACCAATAGTATCACCAGGTACCACCGGAGACCAGGATCAAGCCCAAGCTAAGGAGACAGCAGTCAAATACTCAGTATTTCCATAGTCTAAAACATGGTTCTGTCAAACAGTGTTCTCTCAACATCATATTTGATGTTCAAAATGAAGCTGTTCTAACTCAAAAGTGGGTTGAATTTATGTAACATAAATCTTTTGTTAATGTTCATATAAATCAAGTATAGCTGAACAGATTCTTAAAGGATATGACCAAAAATTAATTTGCCACGTTAGCTTCAGGTTAACAAATTCTTCTGCTTGGAGACAGTCATACATTACCTAACACATTTTAAGGTTCTTTGCAGCACACTGCTGTTCCTAAGTTCAGAAAGCAACCTGTTGTGGCCTCACCATTCGTGAACAGAAAAACCTAAGCTCAGTAATTCTACTGAAAATATTAGCTAAGTCTTTAATATAGTGCTTTTCTTCAGTAATCTTCCAAGTATCCGAAAGAAGTGAACCATGTATTTAAGATCTTCAAAAGCAAAATGTTTATGTTACATATGCTACATCTACATCAGCCAAATACCCAAATCTTTACAAAATATACAAGGAGACACACACATTTTTAAATTACAAGTGCATAATAGACAATACTTTGACTGTGTCACAGAAACCAGTATAGCTGAAGATTCTCCTCTTTCATGAATTGGGATTTCCAAATGGTCAGAATTGTGGCATTTTTGTTTCAGTATTTAATCCAATTTAAAAGACATCCCACAGTCACAATTCATCACTATCTCAATACCTATATAGAAGAAAACAAATTTAAAAAATGAGAAAAAATACCACTTCTTGAGCTGCCACCACCATTTTTTATCAGATAACACAGATTTTTGTATTCTTCCTACAATGTTTTTTTGTATATAGATATAGTATCTGCTAGAGTTCTATACAAAAGCATCAGTCATATGCAAACAGAAGATCTTTTCTTCAATGGCAATAGAGAACATTTTAGTTGAGTGTTTTCTATGGTCCAAAAAAATACTATATAATTCATCTATGCCAAAAGACAGTGCAGTTACGATTTTCAGTGTAAGACTTGCACTGCCCTAATCCTCAAATGAAATTTAGAAAGCGGTAAACTTAAATTAAGATCAAAAGGACAAGCAAATTAGTGATGATCCATAAACCTGTAATGAACTGCAAAGTTCCTTAACTTGATGCTCAATACAATTTTATTTACTTCTCTTTTTGGTCATATGCCAGCTCTTTAAGGAAGGGGGTAGGGATGTGTACAGAAGAACCCAAAGAAAGTATATTTACAAGTACTAAATTCCACTTTGGTTTTTATTTTTTATGCCAATCTTGGCATTAGAATTCCCAAAGCACTTCTCAGTCAGAGTACTATTGTCTCCAAGTATTCTATACCCAGTCTGCAGTGTTTGTAAAAGATGTGACATATGGAAAACAGTCTTTCCTTTTTTTCCATTAAAAATTCCCCTTTTTTAGACAATTAATTCTTTCAATTAAATCATGGATACAATGAAGCAAAATCATTTTAATGAGCTTCTTAAATAGCCTGCACAAAACTGAATGTGAACTACTCATCTCAACATATGACCTTTATGTCAAATAAACATCTTCTCATTTTCAAGGTCAAATCAAATTACAGGTCTGTCTTACGGCCTTACTGAGTTACCCCTCTTCCTTCAGAGAGACTAATCCAAGAGAATAGTCTCCTCATTGATTTGATACAGAAGACAATATGGTTACTGGTTCATACGGAACAAAGATCACCTGTATTTTGAGGAGTATTTGATGCTAACCATTATAAACGTGTATTTTCTCTTGCAGCTTGAGAACACTGAACTTCATGCTTTGTGTCATGAGCCAGTTCTTCATGTAAAGTCACAGATTTTGGTAAGGCACCAGAACCTCCACAGGAGACTCCCAAACAAGCTATAGGCTTTGAAACTTCCACACTGATGTATCGACAATAGTTAAAGTAACAAAATAAAAAAAAATATTTATAGTAATCACTTGTGTATCACTGAAAATGGCAAGTTATCTGCACACATTAACTTCATTTTCTTGCAGGCATCAGAAAGAACTGCAATGGTATCACGAGAAATGCATCCTGCGATACTACCCACATGCTTCTTGCTTTTGCTTCCAAACCACTGAAAGCCCTTCTGGGTGAGTGGGAATTGCCAACATAAAGGAAGTTCTTATGAACTCCTGATGTAAAGAATAGATTCTTTAATTTACACAAACACATGAAGAGAAAAAGGGAAGTCTCCACAGTTCATCACCCACTCACTTCAGAAAGAGCCAAATGCTGCTAAATGCAGCAGTGACCACTGATTAGATCAGCTTTGAAGAGGGAGTCAAAAAAGAAAGACATGTATATACACTCATTTCAAGTGCTGTCAGAATCAACAGGCATGTATGTCCAAGATAGACAATACAAGGAAATGCACTATCTCCTAAGCACTAGTATCTCCTAAAAATTGTTGAATAGCACACAGATTTTCAGATTTTGAAAATTTAAAAAGATCTGTATATTTTGAATTGTAAATTCAAGGAATTTTTACTGTTTCCAGAGTGAGGTATACATGTAACAATAGCAATAAAAATATGCAACAGAAACTTCTGAAGATCCAAGAAAGATCATATTTGTATAGCACTGTGATATTTATGGATGAAAAGCACTGTTTAGGTATTCTCAAAACACTTCAGAGTTTATCAGATCCATGAAGGAAACTTCCAGGAAAGAAATGTTCATTTTTCACATACAGTAATGAGGCCCACGGTTTGTGGAAATTCTCAGAACTGCATGGTTTCTTTCATGTGAGACCCAATTCTCAACCAACTTCACCAATTAAAACTAGAGGGAAGCAAAATGTTAATGCAATTTGTATCTCTTTTCTACCACAAGCTGTAGTACCCTCTTATGTACAGCGGACCACACTGGAATTCATCACGGGAAGTACACAGGCACTATCACTGGCACCTGAAAAAAAGATATTGGAAGTCTTAACTTTTTCCTGCACTTTGGCAACGAAAGATAAAACTAAGTTTGAAATTGCTGTTACTTGCAAACTGGCTTTTGGAAATTTTCATCAACCTCTGCTCGAAATTGAACCTAAAAGACAAAAATAGATGGCTTTGTTGGCCCCTTGTTTTAAACTACCTTATCATAGAAAAAGCAACAGGAGGCCTCCATCATCACAGCCTGAGATGCATTTGTCTACTAACACAGCTTGAGAAGGCTCAAGGACCTAGGAACACCAGCACAGGTGAAAAGGCCAACACAATGGCCAGCTCTCTGTCAGCCGAGAACTAAGAACCCATTTTTTCAGTAACTTGAACCAAGATGTAGAAGGGAAGCAGGAACTAGAAAACACTGAAAGGAAGAAGGGAAGAAAAAAAGACATGTTTTTTGTATCAAAATGTTCTCTTCATTTTTTATATAACAAAAAAAAATCGAAAGAAGATATTTAGCATTTTTCAGATATTTATTACCTGACTATTCACAGAGACATAGCTCGCTGAATAAATAAAAAGGACCTAACCAATACCATTTTAAATTAAAGGTAGGCTGATAATAGTTTGAATGTATTTTATCCACAATTAATGCAAGTATGCCAAAAATTCACAGCTAAATTACATAAATACCTAATTCAAAAAAAAAATATAAACAAGTACATTCAGTGTGAAGGCAGGACATCACAACTGTAGAAGGCAATAAGGAAGGAATATGTCAGAAAGTAGAAAGGGAAACTCAACATGTTTTAAATACTAGTATTTTCTGACTAATCATTTTAATTGCCTTGCCTGTAGCTCTTTAATGATGTTCTACTACGGCAAATAAGGCCCACATGGTTTATCTTACTGTATCTATTGCAATCTTTTAAATTACTGAGGCAAAGAATGCATGTAGTAATCTGTGTACAGGTACACACGCTTCTCGGTGTTGTGCTTCCTGTTTTTCTCTTGTCAGCTGCCTATTCAAGTAGCTCAGATGAGAAGAGCTGCATGAGTTTTTGGCTGAACACATAACATAAAGAGCTAGGATTATTTGTGTGGTAAGTTAACAAAGTTTCCGGGGAAGAATACAAAATGTACATAAAGAAAAGGAGAAATTAATAAAAGCATTCTGATGACACCTGGTGGCCACTTCACACACGGAAGTAAAATGCATTTCATCTGAGAAAAGCAGAACAGAAATGTGTTACATGTTCTTTTGGTAAGCATATCTACAGAAATGACAGCTGATATTATCAATTACAATGTACGCTCATTGGAATATACATGCTTACATGTCTGTATATATCAAATTACTGTATTACTGGTGTAGACACACAGACATACTCAAAAATTCAACTATTAAAGACAAAACCTGTTATTCTCTACGATGAAATACAAGTGAACATACTGGAAGTTTTTTCAGCTCAATCCTACAAGACATATGAAACCAACTTTCTTTTCAGTTTTGATTTTCCACCTCGGTTGCTTAAATAAGGCAGACAGTGATGGGGGATGAGCGCAGTGGAAGCAAGGGGCTGCCTTGCACTCAGAAGGGCTCTGTGCAATAGATGCTCTCCCTAATCCCTTCCACAAAATGTTAGTCCTCCAGCACACTTCAGCAAAGCATAAGCAGAAGCCTCCACTTCTTTTTATCACTGGATCTCTTTAGAAATAAATTAATATTCATCATTAGAAATTAGTATATAAAGGTGACAGCTGTACACAGTTCTCAGCTACAAAGGGGATAAACCCTTAATGCACAGGGGAAAAGCTGCATGTCAAATCACACCTTTTCTCCTTAATAGTTTCTCTTAATACGTGCAGGCAATCACAATAGAGCTGCCAGCTCCTCTGCAACACATAGGGGGATTATTTTCCCCGATAACCTTAGATGATCATGACTAAGACTTAAATCATGCATAGCTGTGCAAAGCTCGGCTTCCTCCATAATAATTGTTGTTTGCTTTCAGGTGAACAAACCCATGCTTCAGCTGAAGTTGCTGAACACCTTTTAAAGCTACATACATCTGCACTCTGAACGGTTCAGGAGTTTACCACTGAATTTTATTCTAATTTCCACCACTGTCTGTGTCAACAGATGGAAACCAATGCAAGACAGCAATGGGAGACGTACAGATGTGACAGTGGCATCGTGAGTCCAAGCACTGGCAACATAAGATGATACAAAAATTATTCATTACTTCTGTGATACTAGTGTGTT
>NW_010099833.1:0-9521 GCF_000699245.1 Pterocles gutturalis | reverse complement strand
CCCTTCCCCATCCTCAAGCCCTTCACCAGAGCTAAGCCATGCAGCTACAAAAGGTGCCTTCGCTCCAGCAGAGGACAGAAGAGAGGCTGAAAGCCGAGCAGGCTCCTGCCTCTCCCCAGCAAAATGCGAGCGGGCTCCCACCTCTCCCCAGCAAAAACCTGCTCTTGGTCAGCGGATGGAGAGCTGAGGCAGTGCTACAGCAAAGGGCTTTGTACACCCAGAAGGGAACTGGGGGATGCTACAGCAGCATCCACCTTGTACCGTGGCCCATACAGTGAAACTACATCTCCCCAGGATGGGTCCTAGCCAGCTAGAATTGAAGGAGGGAAGGAAATGAGGATGAGAAGGGACAGCCCCTTGCTGACACCACCATCACCTATGAAATCCGCATTTACCTCTTGTCCAAAGAATACTGATACTTTGGGAACAAATACCATGAAGGTTTCAAATACCATTTGCTTATGAGTAGTACCCATTTCCCCCCATGTCTCTTTGTTTCAATGCAACAAATTTGGTGCCTACCTAAATCCGTCCCTGAAATTCAGCTATGTTCCAGCACTAGCAATGGAACAATGCCTAAGCATGTGCACAGTGTCAGCATGATTCTTCCTAGCCTTGACATGAGGTACATGTGTTCAAGTGCATCCCCAAATAAGAACTCACCTGGCAACTGAAATTTTCCTTTCTCCTGCAGGACTGGTGCATGCAGTGCAACGTCAGGAACAGTTGCACTGGGAACCTGACCACTTCCTTAATACATACAAAAATTACGCAGCTTCACTCTGTTACATCCAAGAGCTGCACCTTGCTTACTAGTCTTTTGTTGTTTGGGTATCTAGTGTGCAAAATCTCATTATTTTGAAGCACACCATGTAACAGCTACACAAGACTACAGTGCATTTCCTTCAGTTGTTGGTTTATAAGAAACCCAAACCTCTGTTTGGCACCCATGTTATCAAACAGCTCCCCGCAAACTATCGGTGACGGAGCCCATGGTGATGGGAGTCTCCTCCTGCTCTCTCCAGAGCCCAGCAGCCATGCAGAGTGACTGCTGGCTGACGTGATTATGGCAGCACCACAGCCTTCCTCCTCCACAGGCTGGGAAGACACATGCCGATCAACTTGGTGGCCCTGGACGTGGCCTACTGCTCCCCAAATCCCTCCTAGGCAGGGAGTGCAGCAGGCTCACAGACCCTTCCCAGACATGGATCCCGGCATCACAGGAGGTCACAGCAGGACCATGAAGTGCTTCCCCGGGAGAGGGGACCTCGGGAGCTGGTTCAGGGCTGCAGCTTGTGCTTGTGGCCTCTGTATTTCCTCAATACATCACTCTCTCAGGAACACATTAGGAGAGTGTTATTGCGAAAAATACTACTAATTCCCTGAAAAGCACCGAGTTAAAATCAATCCCACAAACTTTCCTGAGATCAATAGGTTTTAATGAACACAGAAAACATACTCTGTGGCAACCACGGCCAAGTACCCAGAGACCAGGCTCGAGTAAGAAATTAACACCTGCTCCAACACTTTCCTGGAAGAAAAAAACTGACATACTACTAAGCAGGCTCTCGCTCAGCTCAAACACCCCATGATCCAAGGGACCACAAGTTCTCCCTTATGGGTGACCGCCGTGGCGATGTCTCATGGCAGAGCGCAGCCAGGACACAAAGTCAGTTTTCCCCACAGCAGACAGGGCAGGGTTTCGGCACTGCACTCTCAGCTGACCCAGCAGCCCTCATCGCAGCCCCTTCCTCTGCAGGGGCAATGCGGGTGTGGGAAGCATACTGCAAGCCCAACAGGCTGCTTGCCACAGCAAAGGGTGCTGGCACAGCCTGTTTTTCTCTTAGGTGGCAAAAATAATATTTAGTCCTGCATTTCAGTCATCAATAGTCATTTTCCTGGTATTCATCCTGGGAAAACACTTTTAACAAGTGCTACAGGACTTGTTTTCCTAGCTGTAATCATCAATGGAAAAGAGACAACAGTCTAAAATTAAAGCTTACAGACAAACAGAAGCAAAAATGTTGGTTTGTCTTACAGAAATCTAATATTAAGTGTGCTGTTACACCTTGTATTTTGCAGAAGATTCGAGCATTACATCCCATTATTCCCAAGCACGACAATTTAGATTTTAACTTCCCGGTAAATTCCATAAATATTTGATAATCGAGTGCAACTTCTGTTTTGTCGGCTCTGCAGCCTTCCTCATTCTAAAGCACAAAATTATTTTTCTTTTTACGTGAAGCAGGAAAGGAATTCACTTCTAACAGTGGCCTTGTAATTCCATTTTACAATTTAAAATATCAGTTTGTAGCATATGCATCATTTTTCCGAATCTAATACCTGATATTACCCCTATACACTAAACAATACAGAAGATTTTAGTGTTTGAACCCCTGTAAAGGCACAAATCATGGCAATATAAATATGCAAAGGTTTTTATTACAGCCATTATACTTTTCTCATCAAACTCATTCTGCACTACTGTGCTAAGGAGATCTAAGTATTCTTAGATGCCTGTACAATGGAAAAAATAAATTAATACCCCTTCAATGGCTATGAATTATACACAAAATCTGTCCTTCCCAAATTGTGTACACTTGCGCTCTCAATTGCTTAGCAGGCATCCTAATGCCACTACCTGTGTTTTAAATCACTCAAATACCTACAAATGTCTAAACCCAAATGAAATCACTGGGAATGGGACATTTGAAAGTCAAGATATTTACTTAAATACTTAAAAGTATTAAGTACTTAAAAGTACTTTAAAAGTACTTAAAAAGGATTCAGAAAGTAATGTCAGATATCCAGATTTCATTATTTTATTCCTAAAACTTGTTATTCGTAATTGAACAAAATGACATAAAACCACATTTTTTGTAATTAAAATTTGGGGTTTTTATTTTGAAAACTCAATAATTAAGAATGCTTAACCACATTAGTAATTCCTTCTCCAGAATGTTTCCAAAGAAAAATTAAGTTACATTAGACTATTTTTAAAAACTTGTAGATTTTAGAAGTGCCCAATTATAAATGAAAAAAGGACTACAGAATAAAGGTAGCAAATGCACAAATTCAGTGCTATTAAAGGCAGACACATGAGATCTCATGTATCTTGTGCCATTTGTAAAAAGGTTGTTTTATTATCAGTGTAACTAATCACAATGAAGCCATCTCTTACAACCAAAGACATTATAATGACTTTTCTTTACAGCTACAGAGAAATGGGATTTGCTGTTCCATATCAAACTAGAACAGGCTGTATAAATTCTTCTTCATATTTATTGTTAAATGAAATTTTTATCTATAAAATCAGCCATGAAATATTAAAAACTGAAACAATAGAATTTATATCCTTTACTTAATTTAGTTTAAACGGTCTATTCACTAAAGAGAGGGAAAAAGGTTACATATGTATTATAGCAAGCCCACCCCTCTTCCCCCTAAGTGTTTCCATTATAAACCCCTAGTTTTTGGAATTTATAACTCAGCTGTAAAAATTCACTTCATACTCAACAGTTGGTATACTTTTCCTTTTACAAATTTAAAAAACAAAATCTGTTCCAGGAGGAAGGCAAGAAAAGATGTGAAAGAAGAGAAGGAGAAAAGCAATCAGACTAAAAACTTCAATGCTTAGCCACTTAAATCAGTAAATAAGGGCCATCTACTGTAATTCAGACCCATCTTCCACCCCCAGGAACCAGCGGGAGATGGTCAGCTGCAGTCACTGCCTCAGGGGCCCAAGGGAAGCTGGCGAAGACCTGAAGTCCAGAGATGCTCACAACTGGCCCAGGTGATGCTGCACTCCTATGTTTAGAGGAAGCCAAGGCCATGGGTTCAAAAGGTAGCCTTTATTTAGTCTGCAACTATATTCATCATAAAAGGCTCTCTCTTAGCAATTCTTTAACCACAGTCCACTAGGCCAATCTACATAGGTTGCAACCATCCCCAGAACAATACAAATGAGTAATGTTTACAAACTCATTGGTTCTCTACAGTGATTCAGGCTTGGAGGTGGTCATAGTTTAAAAAATAGCCTTCACACAGAGATATTTTCCTGAACTGAATTAATCTGGCACACAAAGAAAGCAGATGATACTTCCAAAATATGTATAAATTTTAAAAATGCGGTAGAAAGATGTTACCTAAACATCCTCCCGCCACACACTCAAAAAAAGGTACATGAGCTAAAAGAACTACAAAGTAATAATTTTAAGGACCTAGTAGACATTGATATCATAATTACTTTTATATCAAAATTTGATTTGCAATAGAGATGAATAACGACAAGCAAGAGAAATAATTAAAAAGTTAGTGCTCTATGACAAATGTATCCTTCAAACAACCAGACTCAACAACAAAGGCTGCAATTGTACAATTAGTTACCAGTTTATGGAGTTTACACCACATCACCAAAAGGAACAAGATGAAGGAAAAGGGAAGGCTGAACCAGCCGACAAGGGTGCTCTAAGGGTTTGGGTGACCCTATAGAACAAATATCTGCACTTGATTCCAAAAATTCAACAGTCCAAAATTACTTAACACTGTATCCACTGAACTGCTCAATGAAAGCTTTGAAACGTCTGGAACAGAAAGTGAGACTTCGAGTCCTGAGCTAGGAGTTAGGTACTAGTATCTCACATACTATACACAGAGAGAAGAGAAGGAAAAAAAAAAAAAAAAAAAAAAAAAAAAAACACAGATCCTGCTCAGTCCAGAGAGGACAGCCTGCTCAGCTAGAGGAGAAAGACACCGAGCACAAGTCCTGAACCCAGAAAAGGAGAGTTGTTGGGCCTGTAGCAACCTGGACAAAAGAAAGCAAACATTGGCTCTGCTGAGCTACTACCACACTGTTTACTTCTCACGGGTCTAGAGAGCCTTGTTGTTGCACCTAAGGCATGCCAGCTGTCCTGGCGTCCTGAAGCAAACACCTAAGCAAAACCCCCTCCTCCAAACCTACTGGAGCTGCTCAATAACTTGATGTCCGCTACTTCTGAAAATAGAGCAGAGCTTCAAAACTGCACATCTTATGCAGGGATTAGTAAATTTTCACCATGATTCAGTAAAATTCACATTCACTATAAGAGTATTATTTTTTATGTTAAGAAGTACATCAATACTAAGTTTTTCTATTAGAATTCATTACATTTTTAATGGTAAAAATTTATTAATTATAAAAATAGGTATTGACCAAACATAAGCAAACAGATACTAGTTGTTCCACCCTTCAACTGTTACTTAGTGGAAAGACATCAAAAGTTGATTAGGAGAACTCTGTAGAACTATTCAAACATATAAGTATCTAAAAGAAAAACCTGAACAATATTGCATTTAATAATAAACCACATTTAACAAAGTATTGAAATTTGGGGGAGTACTAGTCTTGAAAATGTTCCTTTAAATTACCCATTTTTTGAATGACTGGCATGACTGTATTATCTATACATTTTTTTATCGCTTTATCCAGCCGACTAAATCATTAAAAATACCCAGGACTGAGCTTCGGTTTGACCTGCAGTGACTTGTACATGTATTCTCAAAATTAACACAAGCACTGAATGCTACTAAGCTTCTGCTTGTAATAACTGATCATAGAATACTGCCCTGTAATTCACTACAAGCTAAAATCATAATGCTGAACTGTGCAGTTTCAAACAAGTGGTTTATAGCCCTACATTTAAAATGCAAACTTTCCATTCTATTTAATAATTAAAATGCATGCTGTGTTATGGTTACATTTGGTGACTGGATTAGTAGTACCCCAACTGAGCTAAACAATGCCTTTTTCCTATTAGAGTTCATATTACCATATTATCTATTTGTTTAAGAAAAGGAAGAAAAAAAGCACAGCAAGGGAGAAGGAATAAAAAAGAAATATGAATATCAAACATACTGAAAGACAGTGAGGACTAAGACAGCGAGAAGGCCTGATATCAGCAAAATCTATGCTAGCTGAAAGCAGAAAAGCTGAAATGTCTGTGCATTTGAAGTATGAAAACTTTTTAAGAAAAATATATTATCCATTTTTCAGCAAGAGTTTTCATTCAAAGTAAAGGGTTTAAAGCTCAGTGTTTTCCTAGAGGCAATCTTTACAGATTTAGGGAATACAGACATCACTGTCGAAGAGCAGACTCTCTCAGGCTGTCAACTTCTTAATCAGGGTCTGACTTCACTGGAAAGTGTGAAATTATGTAATTATTTATGCTTGGCAATTCTGATGGTTTAGACAACTTCAGCACTATGAACATCTTTTACAAAGCAAAATTCTTACTGCAACTTTATTCTAGGGAATATACCACTCTTTTTCTTGGCACTTTCTAGGTGGTTTATTCAATCAAATTTTAAATATTATGTGAAATATTTCTCCTCTCTCAAAACAGATACCACTGAACTTAGAAACATAATTTACACATATGAAAAATTACTAAAAAAAAATAAAAATTAAACCATGGCCACAGTGATATCAACGGAAGTTTTCTCAGCACTGTCAGTTAGATTAGGTGTCATCCAGAACTCTGTAATTAAAAGTCTAATGACCTGTGAGTCACAATAGTACAAATAAAATATTATTTGATCCACGAAAACACACACTGCTTACCTTCCTGCACTTCCATACAACATTTAAAACTTCTAAGATTAACTTTGTTTTTATTTAAAGTCTATTTTAATTATCTTGGTATCAGCAGCAGATTTGAAGACAGGCTTGTGTGCCTGAAAGCTTGCCTTCTTCCCCATCTATAGTAGTTAGTGCAATGTATTACCTCTGCCTGTATGCTGCCTCCTCAGAAATCTACCCCTCGATAGGGTACTTACTCTTTGCATCCAAAATACAAAGGTACCTATTCTCTGACAAAAAAAAAGTTTATTCAGCACTGTACCCCAAAATACACTGTATTGGTACCAGCAACGTCTAAAATCAGGATGATGTGAACAAAGAAAAGAGCAGGCACCCCTGCAAGTCAACTTCCACCTGCAAAGCTGAGCATGTTTACCACCTGGAAACAGAAACTGAGTATCCCAAACAGAGCTGGCAAAATGCATTGTCAGGTTTTTCCTTGTCTTCTCCAAAGAACTGTCCACTGTACCTAATGACCTTGTACCCAAGGAAGATGCCTCCATTTTGAGAGAAGGAGCTCCCTACATCTCATCAGATGTCTGCTGCAGAGCAGCAGAAGGGACATCTCCAACATCAGACCTATGTCACCTTTCTCTTCAGTCTCTTCCTCTCCTTTCTTCCTCAGGTTGCCATCCCTACTGCAAACTCCTTGGGTGACGCAAAGAAAATCAGACAGGGAAAAAAGCCTACATACAACCCTCTGCAGATATCATCAGAGGCACACACAAAGAAGTCAAAGAAAATGCTTGTCAAGAATTTTCAAGCTACCTAGACTTACAATAGCTCTCAAATTCATGAGTCTGTAGCTTACACAATTAAAGTCTAACCAGAAACAACTTTAAAAAAAAAAAAAAAAAAAGTGTCTTCCTACAATATATTTGCAAAGTTCTTGGTACCAACAAGTAACAACACTGTATGACAAAGCCTCTGCTCAAAAACCAAGCCCTGTTTTTTGGGGTAAGATTTGGATTTAAAAAATAATAAAAAAAAAAAAATTGAATTTTATTTCTTTGGTTTTGTATGCACAAATTATGAGATGGAGAGCTTGTGTCAGGTTCTGATTTTGATCATTTTGACACAAATTGAAAAAATTCTGTTAAACTAAATTGAGATATTCTGATTTATAGCCAGGTAAATGACATCAAATTCTAGTCCCAGGTTTTCCTTCCTTCCTGATTAAATTACATTAACGTACACTCAAAACAAAGCAACTACTGCTAGTCGTACTATTTTTTTCAGCAGAATAACTTGACTGTTAATAAAACATCGCATACACATATACATGAAGTCACCAGGGTTCTTTCATATGCCTGCCATCTACCTGGGACCTTGCAATAGCAAGGCTTATAGGAACATTATAGTATGTGGACACCAACATATCACCCTCAATGTAGAACAGAAGTGAACCTGTTTCCTCTGAGGAACTATAGGCCCCTGTTTTTCCCTAAAATACTTTTTATTAACTTGATAGATTTATGAGATACCAAAAAACACAACGCACTGTCTTCTTACACGGAATGCTCCAGGAAAAGGACCAAAAACTAAATACTGCATCTTCGTATTGCTAAAAGGTTTGACATAGTATTTATTGCCATATTATCCCTAATTAGCGGTTCAAGCTTGTAAACAAGAACAGTTCTTTTCATTTAAGGTAAACAGGAATTATCTTTCCATTGTATAGGTAAAACTTGAAAATAGGACATCTCATAAATTCTAAGATGAGAGTAACTAGGAAACGATTCATTAAGGCTTGGGTTATAAATTCAAAACATGAAGGTTTTATTTTTAAAAGCATTCATTAGGCTCTCATCTCCAAGCCTCAGACTTGTAAATAATTTAAAATGAAAATGCAAGCAACAAGGAGAAAAAAAACAAATGCAATTCAAATCATTCCATTGTTGTACCAATAAAACTGAAAACAATAGAAAAGAAGTTGGCAGATTTTGAAGACAACATTGAGAAAACATTTTTATGTAGTGTGTCTTTGAACTTAGATATTATGCTAGTACTGGATTGAATCAAAAAAAAAAAAAATTAGCTCTGACTTGCAACAATCAGGATGTGCCCAGTAAAGGATACACATGCTAAACTAGTAATTCTTAGTATTCATTGCACTTTATTCTGCAGCTGCCAAAAAAACCAAACAAGCTGCAGCTTATGGATGCTTGTAGATTTTTTTATTTTTCCATTTTGACTTTTCAGAAACGTATATCCTATTAACAATTTATATGACATAAGGCGAGAACCCCCTTCCCTTTAAAGAGTAAGATAAATCGAGGTTTGCCTCACATCGGGAGCATGAAAAGAAGCAGCCTTTACTTCACTTGCACTGAAAACAGGAAGTGAAGAAGACAAAAGTAACAAACAGAAAACAAAACACAAAGATCACTGCTGTCCTTGCTGCATATCCAGTGTACCAAATCCAATGGCAGTACAACCCTGCAGGGGGTGTGCTACACAGAGAAGAACTAGGAGAGAGCAACATTTTGGCTTTATTGAATTTATAAAGTTTGCTATCTGTTTCCCAAGTACTTGGAACAATCCAACTTAAAGACTACTTCACTTTGTCAGTGGAAGACAAGCACATGTCAGGCATTTCTTTCTCCTTGTTAACAGACCACATGAGACTGCAAAATGCAAAAGTGCAATATTTCTATGCCATGGTTCTCGGAAAGAAAGGTGGGCACGTACACTGGGCATCACAGGAATGTCAAGATATGCTCCTCAGAAGCGTTGAGCTTACTGCCTGCACCCCACACACCAGGAAACCTGATGCTTTTCAGGACTTCCTGCACAGGTGCAGAACGCCAGCAGGAAACCCAGCACTTCCAGTGAGATCTGGGCATACCGCAGGTGTGCAACTTGGCTGTAGCACACACAGAATCATAGAATCATTAAGGCTGGA
>NW_010099832.1:0-7185 GCF_000699245.1 Pterocles gutturalis | reverse complement strand
CGCTGCTCTTTCCACCGTCTGCTCTGCACTGATCTGCTGCTTGCGGCCTGCCATTCTGCTGCTGCTCTCCCCTGTGCTTATTTTTGCCCCGGACCAACGGTGCTACGGGACGCTGGTGCATTCAGGAGGTGACTATCCCCGCTTTTACGTAATCCTTGCTCTTCTCTACCTTTTCTGTCGCCCACTTTCCCGTCCCCATCACCCTAATTTTGATATCTGACGCTCTCCCTTCCCCATCCCCCTCAGCTGTCCCTTATTTCTAATAAACTGGTCGGATCAACACTTGAATGTTTCTCTTCTTAATCTCACGCCGGGCATAACATATCAAAAGAACCTTTGCCTCCCTCCCAATTGGAGCGAGACAGCAGCCCATTGTATCTGCTGTGTATTCAAGTAGTTTAATTTTTGTTGCTCAAAGATTCTGTCATACCCAAGGGATGTGCTGGAATGGTTTCATTGTAATCAGAGGCTCTATGCACATGAAGGATTTGTTAAACTCATTCTGATCAGTTCATTAAAAGCTTGAATGCCATTTGAAAGCCTTCTGTACTGATTGGATTTCACTCAAAAATTCTAATTCACAATAATAAGCATAGAGCAAATTTATAATGGGGATGGAGAACAAATAATGTCAATTTTCCTGCAATTTATCTTTGAACAGTACTGTCTCTCCTGCGATGTGACCAAACAATGCACTAGTACTCAAAAAAAAAAGATTGATTATATTTTTCCATTTTCTTCTCAGGTATATTTTATATATGTTTTTGTATGAAAAAAGTAACCATGGACAATATTCTGTCCCAGAATTTAGAAGGCCCTCAATAAAAATTTGTTAATCTACGCCTTCTTTCCTCATTTACACATTTGACCTTTAATACTTTGCTGTAGAATAAGCCTTCCTAGTAACAGTGAATAACAACACTAGGCTGTATTCCATTTCAAGTGGGTTTATCCCATTAAAGGATAGGGTCATAGAGAATGGGCTGTAAGTGATCTTATCAGTGTCTTGTATCGAAGGTGTGATGCAATTTACTAGTGAAATGCATAGAAATTTAAGGTGTGCATTTTTGATGACATATTAAGTTCTGTACTTTCACTGTTAAGAGGCAAATAAAGCTGCTACAAAACACAATGAACTGGAGGAAGAAAACCCTGCTTACCAGCTAGAAAGTATTTATATCCAGTCATTATACCTTAAAATCATCTGATCAAACACAAAGAAAACATTTAAGCTTCAATTTCATATTTTATGCAGGATATTTAAATCATTCCTCTGTTTATAGAAGAATACAAATGTGGCTGGTCAGACAAAAGGCCCATTAGCCAAGGTTTTTGTACTCTACAGGGGCCACGGCCTAGGGAAGATGACAAAAAACAAGACAAGTGTGCAGTAATACTTTTTCAGCATAGGCCAAGTCCCACAAGGGACTTCCCGAAACATATATGGTGACTTTGCATGCATTTAAATGTAATATGCATAATGTAGAAAGTAAATTACTCTCTGTGGTTTCCATAATCTGCTGGTAATGGGAGATGACCTAGTGAGACTTATGAAGTGATCATTTACTGCTAATGTCAAAAGCATACAAGAGCATGGAGATCCTCTCAAAAGTGTTTCACAGTGTTACAGGGGTTTTTGGATAAGTTACTTTTTTCTAGGTATCTTCTTGTCATGTTCAGCTTGGATTGCTCAAATTTATGTAACAATATATTTTGTAAATTACAACTTAATTTGTGAGCTCATCAGCTTAAAAGACGACAAATAAAACCAGGGCTCAATCTCTCTTGTGTAGACTAGTCTAACATGAATTCTCTAATTTGTTACTTCATTAATTCATTAATTCAGTAACTTGTGCATCTATGAGCAAAACAGTTACCTAGCAGGTGGAGAGAGTGCTTATCCTTCCTCCTCTGTCACAGTGCAGGTGTCTGGGAGGCATGAAAATCTCACTGGTCAGGGTGGTGTTGGTTCCATTTCCAAAGCTGATGTATTTGTACGTTCCAGTTTGAAAGTTTGGTCTAAACCATTTCCATAAGTTAGTGAACTCTGAAAAAAATGTCAGTAAGTATGCAAAGATGCAGGATATGACAGTTGAGGGAGACAGCAGGCTGCACGGATAGTGGTTATAGGAGGGCCCGTATCTCCTCCTGTCTACTGTGTCCTGCCTTGGGGCTGCTCTCACTATGACCTGATGGTGCTGTTCCCAGCATGCATCATTCCCTGGCATGAACTGTTCATTTAGCCAAATCTTGAGTGGGAGCTGCATGAACTACCAGACCCCTCCTCCCTATTAGCCAGTCCTCCTGAGTGCAAAACAGATGAATGTGTTAGGCCCAATAGTGCCAACAAGTTTTAAGTAGGCATACTGACCTGCTTCTGCTGGCATTTGTGTCTCCTTGCAAACACTGTAAAAAATGTCCTAACAACACTCATCACTGTAAAACACTCAACTGTATCTGAAGAACTTCAGACAGAAAATTATGCAGAGAAAAAAATTTGGTGCTTAGCTAAATACTAAAAGGCATTTAGCCAAAAGTTTTCTCTGCATAATTCTGTTTCCTTAGTTTTATTACAATTATAAAATATTTTTAGTAGGCAAATTTTACCTTTGCTTGAGTTCCTTTCAATAGTTCAGATCCCTGTGTCTAGTTCCAAAAAAGTAAATTAATATGCACAAACATGTTTTCCTTACTTGACAGATTCATACCACTGAGTGATAGAGTAACCTTCTTTTCAGTTTCCATAGGTTCTGAACATTAAGCTGTGGTGTATGAGGGAATAAACATATAGCTAGCTTTTCAAAAAAGTATTACATTAGCAAATCAAATGCATTTCTGGCACATTTGAAAACCCGAAGAGAATATTTAACTGAATTATTTTGCTACAATTGAACTTCAAAGATGAAATTGTAAACAATATTTTCAGAAAGTATTTTTAAATTGCATTTTTAGTATTTTTCAATCTTTTTCAAAAAACGGTTAACTTAAAAGAGAAAAATTGTTTCAACATTCCCATTATCTCATCAATAACATTAAAATTATATTGTTAAGTTTCTTTTTGACATATGATCTTTTATTTTTATGCTTTATTTATACTTACAAAAGTCCTTATATAGTACTAGAATATTCTGATTTACAGCAGTTTAAACCAAAACAGTGTTTTGTTGTTAGACACTATAACTAAGTCTAGTGTTTGAAACCTGTAAAGAAGGTGCTTAATTTTCTCATCAGCTTTACTTCTGAGTGTCATGTTGTATATGCAAACAACATCTCGGGAGGTAGTACCCTTTGGAACTAATGATTTCTTTACTCCTACTTTTATCCTTTTATGTTATGATACTTTCATGTGTATTTAAAGTTAAGAAAAACATGGAAGCCCCATATCATGTTTTTACATACAGGGGTCAGATAGAGCAGGCTTTATTTTATTCCACAGAAACTACTTTCATATTATTAACCATGACTGGATCCAATAAGTACAAAGAATCTTGTATTTTTCTGTATGAACTGAAGAAGTAACGCTTGCTTGAAGAGGGAATGATGGGGGAAAAAAATATCCTAGAATATTTCTGTCTTTTCTTATCATGACTCTGGCCTTCAGACTGTAAGTTAATGTCCTGCTGACCCTGCTAGACACTGGAGCAGTGTTCTACAGTGCCAAAACTGGGTTGAACTTCCTCTGTTTGTCTTGCTGAAACATTAGCTCTGAAGCCTTGTTTCAATCAAGGACTAATCGACTGCTGGGAGCTCTGCCAGGGCGGGATGTGTATCATGAAGCACTTGCCTTGCTGGGAGACAGTCACCCACTTCTCCCTTCTAGTGCTGACCAGGTCAGTGCCTTTTTCATTACCTTCAGCACCAGCAAACTCTAGCAAAGCTCTCACAGAGGGAAAGCAGGCTGTGGTTTGCAGGTGTCAGCTGGCTCTGGACCTGGTGCACTGCCAGAGGGAACCCCAGGAATGCTTCCCCTTGCTGTTTGTACACTGAAGGCTTCCTCAGGAGGACAACCTACCAGCCTACACACAGATCAAAAGAACAATCTTAAACTCCCCTGTCACATTTGTTTATTTGGAGAGCTTATTGTATAGGCTTTTCAGGCTTTTCCGTGTTGTCCAGTCTAAGTATGTTGCAGCGTCAATCTTTTTTGTTGGATTGTTCCATTTCTGCCAGCAGCCCTAGCTAATAAAACAAATACATACATATAGAAGCTATAAAATACCGAATGTAGCAAGCTTTTTGTGTGCTTGGCAATATATGGGGACATTCAGTCAGATTTGGAGAAGAGAACAGTATTCACTTTGTTATACATATTTACACATCCAAAGTTCAGTTTTATAATGTTGATGAATGTTTTTAAAGACCCTACTTTCACATATAGGAATATCTGAAAGGGTTTTCTGTTTTGTCAACACACAGATGACTGACAAACCCCAGACATAAGATAGTTCTTTCTTCCCTTACTGTAACTCCCTGTAGGTTTTTCTTGAAGCTGTCTCCAGCCCAATCACTATTTTTAATGCAGTTGTAAACAATGCTCCATTCCTCTTCCATCCTTACTTCCTTCCTTCCTTCCTTTACTCCCTCCTTCTCTCCCTCCCTCTCTTCCTCCTTTCCTCCCTTGCCCCTCCCTCTCCCCCTCACTCTCCCTCTTCCTCTCCTCTCTCCCTCCTTTCTCTTTCTTCTCTTTCTCTTTCTTTCTCTCTTTCTCTTTCTCTTTCTCTTTCTCTTTCTCTTTCTCTTTCTCTTTCTCTTTCTCTTTCTTCTCTTTCTCTTTCTCTCTCTCTCTCTCTTTCTCTTTCTCTTTCTCTTTCTTTCTCTCTTTTTTTTTTCCTCTTTCTCTTAATTTCTCTTCTTTCTCCCTCCCTCTCCTCCTCTCTTTCATGTTGCAATTCTCTTGGCATTTTGCAATTCTTTTGGCAAATGAAATATCTTCTGACAGATTCATGGAATATCTAATTCTCCACAGCAATATATATCTCAAAACATCCCATGTTTTTCTGGGCTAATCGTAAAAGGATTTTCAAATTAGTCAGTTTAGGGAGATTTCTCAAATGGTTACTCTGATATCCAAGAGAAAACCATGGAATTATGAGTTAGAGAGACTGTTCTTGTGCAGATAAAGTCTAAAGACATAAAATCTTACATGAATTCATAAAAATGACTGAACAAACTGTATTATCCAAGTATAAGCAAAAGAAGTTCTCTTGTAAAATATCTGCTTTGTAAAAAACACATTTTACAGGAGAAAACTATAAGTCTAACTAAGACTAAAAGCAGGATTGCAAGATATTTTGGGGTGGGCAGTGAGCAGGGAAAGGATCAGAATTAATACAAACAGGCACCAAGCATCTACCACGCTTGTGCACATTTATCTGTCAAAGGTACAGCGGTTTCTTCAGAAGGAGAGACTACTTGGGAGGATTTCTCCAAGTACTATTTTACCATTATGGTCTAAATAGCATGTGCTGATGGTTATTAAGATCAAGAATGATGATGACATGGGCAAGGTGATATGAACAAATGAGCTTCAGCTATATTATATTTTAATATTGCTGCATATTAGGATGAACCAGACAGTGACTATTCTGTATGATTGTTCTCACTTTATTCTAATTTCGCTCCTACTCTTACTAAGATGAATCACCAGCCATTTCCCATTGGAGTGTGGGGGCATCTATGTCTAGTGGACCGTTTTGTAGTGATTGTTAACAGGACTCATACCAGTCCAAGAACATTATTCACTTTCTTGAGTAGCCCATTTATGAATTCTTTCTTACACAAAGAAAAAGCACCTGCTCATTTTACTCTATCACCTATGTGAGCACTGCTGGAGGTCAATTTTTTTCAGAACCCCTTTATGTTCAATCAGTTCTTTTTGGAATACATTTTTTGTCTTGTAATGGAATGAAGGAAGTAACTTTCAAGGAAATAAATTTAGCAGCAGAATTGCCATTCACAAAATGGGCCATTTGTGAGCCTGCGGTTTGGTATGCAGATATGTGTATTGCTGTAGATGAAAAGAATTTCTTAGGAGAAAACTATGAAATTGACAAAGTACAACACGTTGTGAATGTATAGATGTCGAGGAAAATACTCTTAGAAATACATCAGCTGTGTGTATTGGAAATTTGCAAATAATTGGAACAGCGTGCATTTCACTTTGCCTTTCTTAAAATTAACTTTTGGTGTCATTTAAAACATAGAAATTGCTTGTAGAATTCTAAGTAAGAATTTTTTGCAGGTCCTCTGGTATCAGTTTCTTTCCTCAATTAAGAGCTTTAAATATCCTGCTTTTTCAGGAGCTTATATTTTTTTCATATGAGTCACTGAAGGAACATCATCATGATCAGGAATTCTTTCTCAGTTTAACTGATGCAGCAAAAATGTCAGCAATATGAAAATAATTAGGCTATTTTCTTTACTTATCTAGGAATTGTGTGAGAGTGAATCAAATGCTGCAAATCATGATTTTTTCTGTAGTTTGTAGTGAAGAACCTCCACCAGTCTTTCATTCTTCTGAAGTGGATCCTTGTTTGCTGCAGTGATTCTGCTTCCATTTGGATCTGTGTGTCTATTCTACTGGTAGAAAAAAATGTAGAACAAATTTAGAACAACTCAGATGTCAGATATGACTTAACAAGCAATAAAAAGTAATTTTTTTCATCCCCAATGAGTCATCATAGTTTCACTAATATAACCTCTATCGTAGTGGTTCTCATCAATTTTCAGTCATAGACAAGCACATATACACAAAAAGAAAAAATACTAGAGTCAAATGATCTGGTCTAAGTGGACTTTGCTTAGAGCAGAACTTAATGAGAAGGCAATGTCCTTCATTCACAACTATTTGCCCATTATCCTAGTGTTCAGTATTCCAGTACTTGCTATCCCTGAGTACCAGTACTGAGAGCAGGAGTCTCCCCACCATCCCAGTCAGGTTATCCTTCCTGTTGCAATGGCTAAAGTATCTTGGTGGGCATTTTGTGTCTTGGAGATTTCCTCTGATACAAGATAAGTGAACTGAGGACTGACTGAATGGTTTTATCATTGGTTTGTCAATGCAGCTTTGAGTATGTTTCAAGTCTCAATATCTTTCTGGATATCTTTAAAGGATTAAAATCTTCAGTGTGGAATGAAGGAAACTGTTTTTAGTAGGTCTCAGTCGCCGAGATCAGCTGCTTCGGA
>NW_010099831.1:0-1254 GCF_000699245.1 Pterocles gutturalis | reverse complement strand
AGCGTGACCTCCCCCCCAGACACCTCTCCCAGCCAGCGGCGAGCTGGGGAATCGTGACCGGGATCTTCCCAAGCCAGAGCATCCCGGTGAAGGCAGCCGAGCGGCTCCGCGGAGGGCAGCGGGATGGGACAGGATCAAACTGGGGGGCGAACAAATCCCCCACGCTCCTGCTTCATCACCTCCATCCCCAGCGCAGAGAAACCCGAAAAGCACCGCCCACAGGATTGATCCGCGACCACGCGAGGCTGCGACCAGCCTGGTCCTCGTCCCTCTGCACGCCAGCGCCCGTTTCACAGGATAAACCCCAAAAACGTCCATCCCCCTCTCCTCAGGAGGGGGCACGGCGCCACAGCGCCCCAAAATCAAACCACCATCAATGGCTCTGGCAGCAAAACCCTCCTCAGCCCAGCCCTGCGCCTTCATCCTGCCGCGTGCAACTCCCTAACGAAGGGGATTGCGGGAGAAGGCAGCAGGAGGGGGGTAAAAAGGCGATACCGACGCTGGCAGCTGTTTTAAACCCCCCCAGGAGCTCTGGCGGGGGGAGTTCCTGGCCGTTCACGGCTGAGTTTTATCCTCTTTGGTCATTTCTGACTTTATTTCCAGCCTGTGCGTGGCCACACCCACCCGCCCACCTTGTAAAAAAAAAACAAACCATCGGCCGGATCAAAGCTCGGCTGCCGCCTGCTCCCGCGGCTCCAACAACCAGCAGAGACTTTGCCGAGGAGCTGACGGCTCCTGCAAGCAGAGCGAAACGCAACGAGAGGAAACAATTACAGGAGCCAGGAGGAAGAAAAGAATAAAGAGGAATAATAAAGGCGAACGCTCCCTCGCCTGGTGGAGAGCGACCAGGCTCCAGGAGCCTTAAGGAAGGTGAGGAGGCTCAAACCCGCACAGAGCAACCTTGGGAGGGCAAAGCCCGGTGCTGCCCTTCAGCCAGGCGCGAGCCGAGCCCCGCAGAGCTGCTGGCAAACCTCTGGCGGGGTCCATCCTCGGCGCTGGGGCATCAACGGCTGCGCGTCATGGAATAAAACCGGGATTTGGGGCTCATTCCAGCACCAGCTGCACGTGAAGGCTCGGGGGGGGTCTTGAAAATGTTTGAAAACGTCAGAAATGGGGGTGTGAGGGTTGTGTCTCGGCAGCTGGAAGATTTAATGAAGCCTTGGTTAAGCCACTTAAATCCCGGACGTTTAACGCCGACAGGACCATCCGGACAGGGCACCCGGCCGCAGAATTTCACCGAGGGGGGAGCCGGCA
>NW_010099830.1:0-466 GCF_000699245.1 Pterocles gutturalis | reverse complement strand
TTTGGGTTCAGTTTGGTGGTTTTTGGGTTCGGTTTGGTGATTTTGGGGTTTGGTTTGGCAGCTTTTGGGGTCAGTTTGGTGGGTTTTGGGGTCAGTTTGGCTGTTTTTTGTGTCAGTTTCGCGGTTTTTGGGTTCAGTTTGATGGGGTCTGTTTGGCTGTTTTTTGTGTCAGTTTCGCGGTTTTTGGGTTCAGTTTGATGGTTTTTGGGTTCAGGTTTGGCGGTTTTTGGGGTCAGTTTGGCGGTTTTTGGGGTCAGTTTGGCGGTTTTTGGGGTCAGTTTGTTGTTTTTTGGGGTCAGTTTGTCAGCTTTTGGGGTCAGTTTGGTGGTTTTTGGGGTCAGTTTGGCAGCTTTTGGGTTCAATTTGGTGGTTTTTGGGTTCAGTTTGGCAGTTTTGGGGCTGGTTGGGCAGCTTTTGGGGTCGTTTTGGTGGGTTTAGGGTCAGTTTGTCAGCTTTTGGGTTCAGT
>NW_010099829.1:12523-15542 GCF_000699245.1 Pterocles gutturalis | reverse complement strand
CATCTGTCGCCTTCCCTTCGTCCACCACCTTCCCTTCGTCCACCAAATCCCAAGCCTTTTTTTAAATTTTTTTTACAGAAAAGAAAAATACCCTTCACATTTTTCCTATTGAGTCAAAGGTTTTTTTGGTACAGATCCTACTCCAAGAAGGAGCAGAAGGTAATGATTATCACTTTTCAGTCCCATGCCTCATATTTAAGTTCTCAGGAGGGAAAACAGAAAATCAAGAAACAAAATATTCAAGACTCGTTTCCTTGTCTTTTAGAGATAACTAGTAAAGGAAATAAATGTAGTAATAGCAATAAGTAAGTTTTGTTTTTCACTATCCTTTTCAAAGTGTTTTACAACAGAAGGATACCTAAGGCTCATGGGTATTTGGGGCTCCCCAGCATCCCACAGCAGGCCAATGCCTGAGCAAGAGTTACAGTCCAGCCCCTCATGAACCTGCTCGGTGCTTTGCATGTGAGTCTGCATGATGGCAGCCCAAGTGAGAGGGGAATTTGTCTGTTTGGCTAGTTTCAGCTGTGCCTTTTGTTCCCCAGAATTAGTACAGCAGATTTCTCATGTCCTTTACTAAGCCCCTTTGTTCAGTTGCTTGTTTGCTTTAATAGAGCTTCCATTTTCAAACGGTACTTTGTGAGCTTTTTCAGGTGTTAAGGATGAGCCAGGTGCTTCACCCTGCTTTTAAATGTAATGCATGAGAGTTAAAAGAAAAAGAAGAAAAAAATAAAAAGCAGTACGAAGGAGGCTTAGTAGTTTCCAGCTTATCGCAATTATTTGTAATTTATCAGGAACTGAGAAAGACTTATAAAACCTTGTTAAGTACTGTCAGTATAAACAGGGTGTTAAAGGAAACAAGACTGGATTTGCACGTTATACTCTGTAAGTCCAAATGAGCAAATCCAACAGAAACCCCTGGAGAACTTCAGCTAGGAGTGCTGATAAGTATTTACACTAAATCTCTATGGAGTGAGCCTTAATCTTGGCACTCTGGGAAGTAAACGGCAAAGTAGCCAGGTTTTGCATCCCAACCTGGAAGAGCTTCGGATCTTGGGGCTTTTTTTTTCATGTGAAAGTTCCCCAAAGAGCTGCTGCCATTTAATTTCTCGCAGGTAATGACTCAGCTGCTATGAGTATCATTTCTCAGCCCTGAGGTTAGGGTTCCCCTCACAGCCTGGATCATTTTTCTGAGAACTTAGGCAAATCACTTTGCATAATTTTTTCCAGTTTTTAAAAGAGTGCTGGTAAGACTCATCAACAATTTGTAGTAGAAGAAGAAGGGAAAAAAAACGTAGACAACGTGATAACATATAAAGAAAATTCACCATATTTGATTTCAGAGCTTGAGCCTAATTACTTAAAACCATCTCCATGTACAGATGCTATATTCTATAATAAAATGCATTTGAATCATGCCTTATTCCCCATTTTGTGGTGAGAATCAATTTTGCCTCAGTTTTTTCAGCAGGTATCTAATTGGGGGTAAAATACTGACAATCCCTTTCTCTGCCCTTCCAGGGGTTCAGGAGTAAAATGTGAAAATATCATTTTAAAGCAATAAAAGTATTTCTGTGTGCCTATATGTTATTTCCATATACAGAAGATTTTATTCCCAAAATTCAACATGTACCTTATAATTTTTTTTCCTTTTTTCAAATAATTCTGTAAAGCAGATGATGCAGCTGTTTCAAACAGTAAAGCAGATCATGGGTTGGTTAAAAATAGAAAGATATATTAATGCATGTCTTAATAGATAAATGTGTATCTGGATACAAAATTATTTTTTTCCGATATTCCTTTATTTTTTGTAACATTTTTATATAGTAAGAAGAGACTCTCTTCTGTGATTAAACCCTTGGCATCAAACAGATTTAAATACAGATATTTTTTTTCTCCTCTCTTGTTTTAATGAACCCTGTTTCATCTTTCCCAAAGGGTCTGCAAAATGCCTTACAACCAGTTTTGATTAGCTGCTTATTAAATTGTATGTATACTTTTGAATAATATTAATAATGTTTTCTTTTATGTATGTATGGTTTAGGACTCTTCTATGACCCTTCTCGCCAACCTAAAAGTACAAAAATGCAACTATCAAGTGCCACTCAATCAATACAAAAGGTATGGATGACCCAAAGTCCAATCTTAAGTGTCTTGAATATGTAGTCTAAACAAATTTAAAAAATGTAAAATGTATTTCTGCTTTTTTTTTTTTTTTTTTTTTTGCGACTGTTGTAATACATCTCTTGATTACTTAGTATGCTATCTGTTCAGCCTGGATGAAATTAAAAATGACTCAAATTACTTCTACAGGGAAAGTCAGAAAGTCAAGTTATTTTCTAACGTTATTTTTTCTTCACTGCATTTTGTAATCCTGTTTTTGTCAGCTAAGTAGGTAGACTCTATCTAATAATGCCTGCAAGTGTGAAAACAGCAGGCCCATAAGCATAAAACAGCAGACCACAAAGTATTTTAAAATGTGTGATTTAGAGAGCAGCTCCCCGTGTTGTGTTTAATGGGGTACGTTCCAGCTCCTGGCTGCGATTTGGGGACTCCAGCCAGGGCTGATGCACAGACAGAGGAGGAAATAAACCTTTATTGTGGTCTGAAATGGTTTGATATTAGAGAACACCTCTGGGTCCCCAACTCGCCTTGTGAAATGAAACACTGTGTGGTACTACGTGGGTACCTGATGGTCCCCCCCAGCTGAAAGACCCGTCCTCTGTCCCTCCCAGGGCGTAGGGTGCCAGCATGAGATCTCACCATAGCAAAAAGGGAAAGAATCTGTTTCAAATCATGTGTCTGTGAAAATTAAAGGTCAGTTAGAATTTTTCTGAGACAAATGCTGCTTTTGCTCTATGCCTAACAAAGGAAAGAATTTGGCCTTCCCAAGTCTTACCTTAAGTAATATGCACACGTCTATATATATCTAAGTAGATATATATATAAGTAGATTATATATAGGTATATGTATAAGATGAAGATATGATTGGAGTTATATAAGTTATGGTTTTAATGGCTC